>NW_015151316.1:242563-243894 GCF_000732505.1 Cyprinodon variegatus | reverse complement strand
TTTACCCCTGATGTCTCCTTGGTTCAGGTGCGTTTGTTGTTTTCTGTTGGACTTTGATTCCTGCCCCTGGATCTGTGAACTTTAATAAACCAACTTTAATTCACCTCTGCCAACTGGTCTCTACATTTGGGTCCTCCAAACAAACACAGTTTCATGACACATGTCATGAACAGAGGACAAATGGACCCAGTATTCAAAGAGAGACAGTCAGTAGGAAAGTTCAAAACGTTTATTAAATAAACAAACAAAAGAAAAGCAGAGCTGTGGCTCGCGGACACTGCAGACACTCCAGACTTCCAGTCATCCACAGGCTCCCAGGAGGGTTCAGAGTCTGACTGGGACCAGAAGCATGACCAGGTGGTCACGCACAGGAACAGACAGGATCAGGTGCAGTCAGGCAGGCTCAGTGGAAGAGGGTAGCCGAGACAGGACGTGGAACCAGAATTTGAAGCAGGACTTTAAACTGGTCTCCTCCCTGGAGCCAGGCTTAGTTTGATAAAAACTGAACCTCCCCGCATATAGAGCCAAAAACCCAGAGGACTCCGCGGGGGAGGAACAATGGATGATTAGGAGACGAGACAAACACAAAAACCCTCTTTCCACTGGCCGCCAGGATCCAGGACATGAACCATGAACTAAAACTGAACAGACAGTCTGACAGAAAGACAAGAAATGAAAAGCAGTGGAAAGGAAAGATATCCTTTAGACAAAAAGGAGAAAAGACAACAAAACCAACTTTTCCTTGTGGGCAGTCCAGGTTGAGAACCTTTAGGAGCTTCTGCAAAAGGACAAAACAAGAAACAAGCAACAAAAGCAACAGCACTGGTAGCGGTGAGCTTCTCAGAATTGTGCAATAACCGTGCAGAAGCATATGGAGGCGTATGTCCGAGGTTCATTAATTGATCTAATACCTATCTAATAGTATTTTCACGACTCTAAGGCGCATATAAACCTCTTTTTTTTCCCTCAAAATGTGTGGTGCGCCTTAGAGTGCGGTGCGCCCTATGTGGGTTGTTACTGCGAACGTTTGAGAACACCATGATAACATTAAAGGGGGAAGTGTGGACGTGGATTGTGTATAAAAGAACAGGTATGTGCTTTATGCAGAACTCCTCATCTCCTCATTGAGGAGATGATGAAAGAGTGGCTGAGGGAGGTGAATGTAAGGAGACCAGGTGGTTTTTTCCACGCATCACCATCGCTGTTAATCTGTGACTCCATGCGTGCCCATCTTACAGCTGATGTGGAAAACATGGTGAAACAAATGAACGCTGTGCTTATTCCGGGAGGTCTGACCAAGGAACTTCAACCGCTCGACATCGGTGGGAACC
>NW_015151316.1:239270-241020 GCF_000732505.1 Cyprinodon variegatus | reverse complement strand
TATATATATATATATATATATATATATATATCCCATGAGACAATCCAGCACATAACTGCAGGGTGTACGATGCTGCCAGGGAAAGCTGACATGGAGCGCCATCACCAAGTGGGTGTGTGCTGGAAACCCCAAGGTCAAATTAGGAAACACCTCCAAAGGTGGCAGAAAATGACCGAGCCAAGATCCTGTAGGACTTCCAGATACAGATGGACCGAATGGTAACGGCAAACCAACCAGACATTGTGGTGGTGGACAAAAAGCAGAGAAAAAGCCATTGTGGTTGCCATAGCAATACCAAGTGACTGCATCAGGAAAAAGGACCATGAAAAACTAGAGAAATACCAGGGGCTCAGAGAAGAGCTGGAGAAAACCTGGAGGGTCAAGGCATCAGTGGAACCAGTGGTCATTGGGGCCCTCGGGGCAGCGACCCCCAAACTGGAGGAGCAGCAGATCCCTGGAAATACATCAGACATCTCGGTCCAGGAGAGTGCAGTTCCAGGAACAGCAGAGATACTGGCAGAACCCTCAGGCTCCTAGGCCTCTGGTAGAGGAGCCCATCTTAGAGGGAAAAGGGGAGAAGACCACCCGCGATGGTTGGCGTTGCCACACGGTGATGATTGATAAGCAGCAGAGGACAGCTCTAGTGATTGATGTGGCCATCCCAAATGATGGAAACTTTAGAAAAAAGAATATGAGAAACTGGAAAAATACCAATTTAAGTAATGAATGAACCACCCGCCCTGCCCAGGAAGTAAATGGGTTGGTGAGAGAGCAGTGCTTTTTATATACATGTGGGTACATTTTTAAATATTTAACCATTTTTAAGCAAAGTGATTTTAAAAATGAAACAAATGAAACAGGCCAATATACTGTCCTTGAGCTAATCTGAAGACAAAGTGAGGTTGGTTTTTCTGCTGGGTTCATGTTTGCAGATGGTTTTAAAACTTCTGAGCTCTCTGACCTCAGCATCCGCTACAATGGCGTCTTCATTTTAAGTGGTCTGAGACTTCCTGCGTGAGCTATTGCTGTTTATAATCATGTAAAGTGCCCAGTTTCATCATCTGATGAAGGAAGCAAACTGGTTCATCTGATTAGGTTTCATTCTTCTTAAAAGGCTTCAGTATAGAAGACCTCTAGTGGTCAGAGGAGGAACTCCATCCTTCAGAGAAGTTCCTGGTTTATCAGTGAAGCAGGAAGAGAAGCAGAGTTAGAAACCATCAGCAGCTCAGGATGAAGGTCTGTTATACTTTGATCTGCATCCTCTTCCTCAGTGAGTACATCATTTTATGTCTATCAGTTTTTTTTTTCTCTCAGTCCTTCAGTTTTTTTAATTTTCACAGTTTATCAGGGTTTTTGTCTTGTTCAACAGTTTTAATCTGATCTGTGACGCTTCCTCCTGTTGTCTGATACATTCTGGTTATCTATCTAAGATATGCTGACATTTTACATCTCAGGATTTACACTCTGGTCATTTTAACACAAAAACCTAAGAAAATAAATTTATATTAAAATAAAATAAAAAAGACATTTGTCGTAATCACCTATTGAGGTCTTAGCCTGCTGTTTTGGAGAAATGTTGGTTTCCTTCAGTTTAACCTTTCAAAGAAAAAGCAACAAGACATAATTTAATTGCAGGCGGTCAGTTGCCTGAACTGGTTTAGGTTTAATTTATATTATATTAAAGATTGACAGTAACTACTGACTGTTTATCTCCTCAGCAGCTCTGCAGGATGGAGAAACTGAGGAAACC
>NW_015151316.1:229449-236430 GCF_000732505.1 Cyprinodon variegatus | reverse complement strand
GACACAGCCTCCAGATCCCAACAGTTTCCAGTCTTTTTGTTCTGCTCTTCAGGCATCTGAAGCTCTTCCTGAGGGAGGGAAGGAGAACAGACAGTGTTCAGGGTGGGAGGAACCCTGGAGATATTAGTGCTTCTGGGAAAACATTGGCAATGGAGAGAAGATCCATGGAGGGCAGAGAGAACCAACGTTCCTCTATTGAATGTTGAAGAAAAACTCTTCTATAAACATCCCTGCAGATCTGCTGCTCTATGTGTCTGATTCTTTCCATCCTGATCATCATGTTAGCAGCAGCTCTCCTCATCTTCTTCACGAGGAAAAGTTTCAATCAACAGGTGAGTTAGAACAAATTCTACTTAGTCACCATTATTTACAGAAAATATACTGAAGCAACCTGAATCTGTTCCCAAAATTCCAGCTTTACAAGACATTCCTTAGAAATAAGTATAATGAGCTGAAGAAAACTTGTAATGTTGCAGAATGCAAATGTTGAATAAAAGCACAATCTTCATTATTCTGATCATACAAAACCTTGAGGGCAGAATTGATCATCCAAAAATTAATCACGAAGTCGAGAGCTGGGATCTGTTCAACACGCTGAATCCAAGCTTTACTGCAGTTAGGGATGTTTATTGTACAAAAGATAGACTTGCATACGTAATAGGTTTTATACTTCCGTTCAACAGAAATATTGGAATAAATTACATATGTAACCACGGTTCTATGAACCAGATGCGGTGCTTCAAGCACTGAATGTTCACTCTTGCACTACGCAGGTCGAGAATTACAGTGCAAACCTGGAGCAGAATAACATGTTGAAAAAATTGTGTAGAGGCACAGATGCATTTTTTTGTCTTGTCATTAGCGGTATTGTTGTATGGAGCTGTAAGTGGGTGTTGGCATGTGTCTGGAGCTGAATGACTGTCTAATGAATATCAGCTGGATCTGCTCAGGGTTCTGTGTGTTTGCTTGATTCAGAGCGAGGCTGAGGCAAGTTCTATTTCATCCCTACTGACTGCCAGAGGTTGTGCTTCAAGCACTGAATGTTCACTCTTGCGCTTGCACAAGTCGAGAATTAGTGTCAACAAAGTCAGCTGTGACATACCGGTGATCAGCGGAAGCTTATATAGGCACGTGAAACCGGTAGTTCAGTCCCTCGAATTTTCTCGTGAGCCAGCGATACCGAGGGACCAAACGCACTGGCGGTCATCCGGGATTCATAGAACTGTGGTTACATATGTAACTTTCGTTCTATTTCATCTCTACTGACCGCCAGAGGCGGTGCTTCAAGCACTGAATGATGTATGTCTACTAGGTCCCGAGGGATGCAGAAGTAAGGAACAACCCATTGGAACCCGGCAGCCGCACCTACCTTAGTGGGATGCAGCCAGTGATTGCTGCAGGATGCCCTGAAGAGGATGAGGCATAGCCATGTTCACTCTATAAAACCTCATTAAAGTGGTCGGCACAGACCATGAGTCCGCCTTGCAAATGGACTCCAGCGGCACCCCCAATCATTGCAGCCCATGAGGTTGACAGGCTCCTTGTAGAATGGCACCGCACCCCCTGAGGCAGGGGCTGACCCTGCAGAGAGTATGCCACAGATATCACCCCCACGATCCAACGTGCCAACCTCTGTTTGGAAAGGGCACGACCTCACTTAGGGCCAGAATGGCATACAAAAAGGCTGTCAGTCAGCCAAATGGTGAACCCAGTGTGCCAATGGGAAATGGCAGCCACATAGACCTTCAAGGTGGAAGGGGACCGCCCCAGGTTAAGTAACTCTTGAAGGAAGGCCGGTAAGGGTTGAATGGGACAACACATGGGGTCCAGCCCCCTATTGTCACACCAGGTAGAAAAAGCCGCCCATCTGGTACTGTAAGCAGCCCGGTTGGATGGCGTCCAAGTCATTGTGTGGCCCACGTCACCCCCAAATTGAGAGAAGGCCGAGTTGGACCCTGTAGAGGCCAAAGCCAGAGCCGCAGGCGGTCCGGGTCGGGGTGGAGAACCCAACCCCCCAGTTGGGACAGGGGGTCCCTCCTGGATGGGAGGCGCATCAGCTAGCTGTAACAAAGCCTGCGCAGCAGAGGAAACAAACTCCTCACCGGCCAGGATGGTCTGAGGAATCAGGCCCAACGGGGGAAAGGCATACAGGAGAGTTCTGGGCCAGTCATGGGCCAGCACATCGCACCCAGGGGGACACAAACAGAGAGAACCAGAGGGGACAGTGGGCCGTGTCTCTGGAGGCGAAGAGATCCATGCTTGCTCTGCTGAATGTCCCCCAAATGTGATCTACCACCTCGGGGTGGAGCCGCCACTCCCCTGGAAGAGGCGACGTGCAGGAAAGAAAGTCTGCGGGTCCATTGCGCCTACCCGGAATATAGGCCGCCCTGAGACTGGTGAGGCGAGATGACGCCCAGACCAGGAGCAGGCGTGTTAGGGACAGCAGTCTTGGGGACCTGGACCCACATTGGTGGTTGATATGGTAGACCACTGTGGTGTTGTCTGACCAAACCAACCTGTGCTCTCGGCGGGGGGGATCCAGAGCCAAGCCGTTCAGCCACATCTGCAGAGGGCGCAGGGAAAGAGGCCCCAGTGGAACCACATTGGAAGCAGCGGTCAGCATGCCCAGAATGTGCAGATATTCCAGGAACTGTGGTCACGCTGGAAGGCAGGCAACATGTTCAGAATACCAATAACAAATTCAATTGTTCTGAAGTGTTTTTTAGTTTTTAAAGGGAAATGTCTACATTTATGGGGTCAAACACTAATGATGGACGACAGCCTGGTTATCCTCATTTTTTTAGGACTTTTTAAAATCTTCATTGGATAATTTGTCTTTTTTGTTTTTATTAGTTCCTGAAAGGGAAGCACACTCGGCTAGTTTCTCAGTGGTGAGTCTGAGTCATTATAAAAAAATCTGTCAGATTAGCATCCTTCTGTCATTTTATTGTAAATGCATGCTCATGTGACAAAAACTCCTCCGTCTGCAGCCCGACAGCGTGTACCAGAATATTAGAGACCAGCAGAGAGAAAACGAAACACCTCCTGCACCATCAGTGTCAGTGCATGCTTATCCCAAACCCTGCAACCAAAATGGTGTTGGGATCCAGAGGCTTACCCACCAGAGGGCGCCAAGGATCCCTTCCTGAGGGCTTGGGCTCTCCTGCAACACCTGTCTTTAATCTCCTCATCAGCCTCGGGCCTACTTAAGGAGGAGGAGACTAACACTCCAGCGCCAGAGTGTTTGCCAGTAACGGTTAGCAAAATCTGAGCCAACCTGCCTGTCTAAGTCTTCTGACTTTTTGTGATCTGAAACTGATTCTGTTTTCTCCTCTCTGCCTCACAGGTTGAACCTGCCTGTTAACCTGAAACTCTGGAGAGTTTGTCTGCCGGTGATCTGTCTGCCTGCTCTCTGTTGAACTCTGGAGGGCTTCCTCTGTCAGCATCTGCCTGCCCGCCCTCAGAAGATAACTTAGAGAGAGACTTTGTCTGTGATCTGCCTGCAATCATACAGTAAGCTCTGCCTCTGCCTCAGACCAAGCTCTCAAGAGAGAGAGAGAAAGCTCAATCTGGAACCAGCCTGCCTGCACTCAGACTGCCTCAGCCAAGCTCTCAGTTCTCCTCCTGCCTGCACTCTGTTCCCAACCTGGAACCTGCCTGCCTGCACTCAGACNCTCAGCCAAGCTCTCAGTTCTCCTCCTGCCTGCACTCTGTTCCCAACCTGGAACCTGCCTGCCTGCACTCAGACCGCCTCTGCCAAGTTCTCAGTTCTCCTCCTGCCTGCACTCAGCTCTGCTAGCCCTCAGCCCTCGGCCTGCCAACTGCCTCTGGACCCACGAGGTTCCCTCCTCTCTGCAGCTCTGCTCCACTCCAGATCAGCGGTGAACCAATTCCTGACCAGTCTCCCTAGCCTTGAACCTGTTCTCATTAATATACATCTTTGTAAATAAACCTTTGAACTTTTTCCCTGCCTCCGAGTTGTTCTGCATATGGGCTAGGTTTCTTTACCCCCCCCCATGACAAATGGAGCTGAAAGCACAGATATATACCTTGCCAGCAGTCCTCAGAATAAAGTGAGAGTAATAATAATGTTAAATATAATTTCTTTTTTGATCTAATCAGTTTTGTCTATTCAAACTTTTATTATCACCAATAAGGAACTTATAAGTAGTGAAGTGCTTTATTTTCTGTGCTGTTTGTAAGCATCACATGATGCATTATGCATTATGCTAACCCTCTTTAGGACATATTCCTTATAAATGTATATAAATACAGATACATATATTACAGTATATAAATATACTGTAAATGCTACAGAAAACTGACCTTCCGTAAATAATTCGATAACATTTATTTCAAATTGCACCAGAAGAACAATTATAAATTACAAGTTTAAAAACTAATATATTTCTCTGTTTCTTCCAGGTTGAGGTTGATGGAGTCTATTTCTCTGAAGTGGATATGTATCATACTGCCTCACCCAACAGCGCCCCCTGTGGTCATGTATATGACGCCCAGTCAGACTATCAGATGACTAGAAACTCTGCCATTTACAACAATGATTTATTTTCTGTTTATTCCAATGTTATTGTACAGAAGTAGCCTTACTGAGGATCCTCTGCTTGTGCTCCTCAGATAAAATTAAAATCATAAAATATTTTATTTCCATGTAGTTTTTACACATAATGTGTAGATATGTTATGTGGAATAAACGGTTGAAAGATGTGCAGAAAGGATAACAGAACAGAGAAAATAGTAGACGTTTTAGCAGAGTCAAAATAAAGTTGCAAATTTGTTTGTGTTCAGGGTGGGAGGTGACAGCTGTTTATTTAGCCGTTTTTGTAAAGTTGTTAAAACCAGGAGCTACATAAATAAAAATTAATAACGTTTAATTTTTAATGAGAGTCTTTGTTTATAGTGGTCTCAGTGACGGTCATACGTGACTCGACTTTGATGGTTGAATTCAATGTTTCCGTCCTATTCGTTTCAAATAATTATAACTGATAAAAAGTGGATTATTCAATCTTCATTTCACTTTACAGTTAATTTGTTGTACAACTACCTGGCTGTGTTTCCTGGACGGGGCCGCCTGTTGAGCTGGTTGACAGTTACCTTTTGTATCTCTATTTGTATTTCTGCTTTTATCTACTGGAATTGCAGTCGGCCTCAGCAGATGGCCGCTCACACCGATCCTGGTTCCGGTTCTGCTGGAAGTTTCTTCCTGTTAAAAGGGAGTTTTTTGGTTAACCCCAAACCAGCCCCTAAACACCTCCCCTAAGCACCAACCCTCGGTTTGCACATTCCAACGGAGGGTCTGCCACATTAAGGGCCATCCCAAACCACGGAGTAGAGTGATTGAACCGTTCAGCCCTTAAATAGCGAGTAAGTGCAGGCTTGCTTGAATTTGCCAGTGGGTGTAACGGAGAACTAGTGGCAAATTAAACAAC
The DNA here is from genome assembly GCF_000732505.1 of Cyprinodon variegatus. Lineage (NCBI taxonomy): Eukaryota > Metazoa > Chordata > Actinopteri > Cyprinodontiformes > Cyprinodontidae > Cyprinodon > Cyprinodon variegatus. Next base: position 230,983 of record NW_015151316.1, on the reverse strand, counting down.
TGCATTTATATGTAGGTTCCGCTGGTTTGTTTCATCTTCTAAATATTGAGCAAAAATCACAAGTTAGCAAATACAACAAGACATCATTAATCCAAAAAAGGAAGGTTCTTTTTGAAATAGCTTTATTTACTTTATAGACATTGGCAAATATTTGATTTTATGTTAACCTGTGCAACAGAGCCACAGCCTGTCACTGTGCTGCCATAGGAACGACTGCTTTCCCTTTCTGTTGGAGGGAAGAGACAACCCAGACACCTTCCACAGCTGTGAGTGTGGCTTTATTGCAACTTGATAGATAAGGGTTAGTGGTGAGGGGGCCTTTCAGCCTTTCCGCTGTTGCTATAAGCATGCTTGGTTTGAGGGATTGCTTTCAAGTCAATAAGTCAAATCACTGAGACAGTTTTATAAACACTGATGAAACTCAGGCGTTTTATAAAGATTCAGACTCACCTGAGAGATTTCACTGAACTCTGTTTCCACAGCAGGACCTGAAAAACATTCGGATCAGAGCAGAAACTGCTGATTTCCAGTGATTAGGAGACTTTCCAGGAACTAGAAACAAAATCCTAGAAAACGTGTTCAGTATCAGGCTGATCTGCTGATTGATGCTCAGAGCAGATTTTGATCTGAAGCAACAAACAGAAATAATCTGCAGAAATTTTAAAATAAGATGATCTTGGCGACCAGAGACAGAAGCACATAGAGCAGCAGACCTGCAGAGGTTTTAACAAGAGAACAGTTTGGTTTTATTCTGACAAAGTGAGAAATGAGGCGTATCAGACTCTTCTTATCAAACAGCTGATGATCTTCATCATTGTTCCTGTGTGTCCATGAACGTCCCTTTGGTTCTATGATAAAAGAAGGTCAATGCTTTATTCTGTTTGAACAATCTATGGGACGTTAAAGTTTGCAGCATAAAGAGCTACAACAATGATGAATTTGGTCAAACAAGAAACCAAATGTGGTTTTGCACAGGAAACAATAAAGAAGTTTCATTTTTAAATAAGAGTCTTTGTTTAGAGTGATCTCAGTAACGTTCATACATAACTGATGGTTAAATTCAATGTTTTAGTCCTGGTTGTTCCAAATAACTGATAAAAACACAATCATTCACTCTTCATTGCATTTTACAGTTAATTTATTGTTTTTATTTGTCTTTTAAGTTTATGTAAAACTGCTTTTTGTTTAAATTTGTCACAATGTATAGCTTTACAACTTTTACTGTAAATGAGCTGCTATGCATGTCATGAACCGAGGACAGGAGTCTCTTCAAGGAGAGACAGTCAGTAGGAAAGTTCAAAACGTTTATTAAATAAACAAACAAAACAAAAACGGAGCTGTGGCTCGCGGACACTGCAGGCGGGGGGCGGGGCACCGCCTAATCTCAGACACTCTGGTTTAACAGTCCAGACCAAGAATGTCCCCAGTGCTGCAGTCCCAGATGTCATGCTGGAAGCCGATCCTGGTCGGGGATCCAGAACAGGCAGGATCCAGATCAGGCAGGAACAGAAACAGGTGACAGGATCCAGACTTC
>NW_015151316.1:226149-228971 GCF_000732505.1 Cyprinodon variegatus | reverse complement strand
TGCAGATGATACGTTCATCTATCTTCTCCTGCTTATTCATGGTTGGGCTGGTTCCTATCTCCAGCAATCTATGGGTGCAACGCGGGGTTCAAATTAGACAGGTCGCCAGTCTGTCAGAGGTAGATGACACTACGATTATCAAATTATTTTAGTATATAAGGTTCATTTATTTATTTATTTATTTTTCGTTTGTTCTGTTAAGCCCTATGGCAGCAGAACTGAAGTAGGGGACTGTGCTGTTGTGCCTAATGCCATGATCATTGTCAGGACTCCTGTTTTTGTGTCTGTGTTTCTGTGTTTGTCTCCCTTCATCCACCAGGAGGCGCCTGGTTCTGGTACGCCTCCTCACACACCTGCTGATGGTTTCCTCGTTAACGGAGTGTTCTTAAGCTGCTGACTGCCACTACCTCGAGGCCAGAGTGTTTGCCAGTTTAGGGTACTCTAGTCAAGCTGAGTTTGCTGAGTTTGCTGAGTTTTTGTCAACCTTGAGTTTAACTTTGTTTGTCTTTGCCTCTCGGCAGGAAGTTGTCCTGCTAACTGGATTTCTCGGACCTTCTGTCCCTGGAAGGATCAACTGAGCTTCAAACTGAGCTGGGGTTCAAACAGGAGGTTTGGATCCACTTTCCCCAAGAGATCGTTTGAGCTTCACACTGAGAAAGGGATTATTCTCCACTACGACCCGTTCAAGTACCGCAGGAAATCTGAGTGGCAGTCAGTTTCTCCGTTCTCCAACTATCAACCGCATTCTGGGTAAAACCTGTTCCACCCTCCACAGAATCAGACAAACACTGGAACCAAGGCACACAGACAGGAGTCAAGGATACAACAACTTCACTGGAAACGTGAGTCGGCAACCAAAACCTCTTCAAGTTTCACGAGTCAAATTCCCCACTGAGCCTGAACTAACCGCTGTGTCTTCCCCTCACTTTACAGTTCCGGTTGAGCAGTGTTCAGAGCAACACTTCTCCCTCTGTTTTACTTCTTCAATAAAACCCGTTAAACCTTTTCCCTGGACTCTCTGTTCTGTTATCTGCATTTTTGGGTCAGAACTTTGTAACATCATGACATCATGGTTTTTGGACATTGGGAACCAGTGTCCATATTTCATATTGACATGATGACCAGAGATGAGACAAGTTTAGTGAATAAGCAGCTATAAGACCTCTGCAACCGAGGTAAAGAATAATTTGACTAAAGGTTATTGGTTTCTTATTAAGCAAATCATTTAATAAAACAATATTTGGCCAAATAATGTTTTATTCACCTCATGGATTTGCATTGTGAATTGGTCTGGAAACATTCCAATTTCTTTAAAATTAGTGAAAAGCTAATTTGATCATATCCCAAATTCTTCCAGATAAACTTTGGTTTTCAAACACAAATCCATCTTAAACTGTAATATGGTTCTCAGCCATGTTCCTCTTCCTCTTTGTACATAGTTGTTTAGTTTGATTGAGTTTCGCTAGTTTTAGTTAAGAGTTTTAAACTGAAATATGTTTGACTTGGAGCTGAATGCCATCCATCTCCATCCATCCATCCATGGATGGAAATGGTTGATTTTTGTTAATAAACTCATATTTTGAAGAGAAGTTGTGGTGAATTTATTCCATGTATGTGTAGAATTAACTGTTTGACCGTGATTAGTGCTCGAATCACTCTTTCATTTATTGTTCTAACACACAGCTAGTAGGGCGTGTGTTCACAAACGATATATAACAGCCGAAATAATATCTGATTAAATAAGATATTTACCAGCCCTACCGGGGAGGGCAATAAACAACTTAAAGTGTCAGAAATATAAATCCCCAGCTGGCTGGGAATTGATAAGAATGTAAATCCACAACAATAATGTGGCATCCCTGGATGAGCAGTGAAAATAAAATCACAACAGTGCCATGCTGAACAAATGTTAGAATCTTGCTTATTGAACATAATAATGTCAATGCTTAGATTTCTGATAATAACATTGATGTATTTGTCTTACAGAAACTTGGCTGCAGCAAGAGGATTATTCATTTAACTCCTTGTTATTTACATTTTATTATGACAAGAAAATCAAGGGGGGAAGAGGAAGAACAGTTGCAACAATCTTTCTGTCTGCTTTATTGGTTTGTCCAAAGCCAATTGATAAAACAGACAAAACAGAAGTTATTGGATTTGCATCTGAGTCCTTGTAAATAAGACTAGTTAGTCAGTTGCTCCATTGGGTAGAAATAATTAGCCTACAACAATATTGTGTAAAACCATGGTGTTATTTTTGATCAGGACTTCTCCTTTAACATATTGAATAGATTTATACTTTCATTCTATCATCTTCAGAACATTGCAAAATTATAAATATCTTTTTCAGGAGTGACGTAGAAAAGCAAATCATTCCAGTTGTTAAATCAGTGATATTCTATTAGATATAAGGAAGTCTAAAACATGTCGTTAAAACACAATCTCGACAGCTTTGGTAACTGTTGTCCGATTTCAAAGCTGCCTTTTCTCAGTAAATTACTAAAGAAAACTGTGTTTTAATTCTTTTCAGACTAGTTTTAGTAAATTTCTCTATGATGAAACATCATCATTATAATAATACCTTTAAAAAGATAAAATAAAATAAAATGTAAGTGTGGGGTTAAGGGTTTTGCTCAGGGACCCAGATTGCAGGCTGTAGGGATCAGGCCGGTTACTTTCAGCATTGTCAAACCACAAGTGCACCCACTAGGCCAACACTCTCCCATTTATAATAATAATAATAATAATAATAATAATAATAATAATAATAATAATAATAATAATAATAATAATAATAATAATAATAATAATTATTATTATTA
>NW_015151316.1:221686-223334 GCF_000732505.1 Cyprinodon variegatus | reverse complement strand
TCTGCATGCCGGCTGCAACTTTCTAACTTTCTGTGTGGCAACAAACCCAAATACAAGCATTTAATCACCGCCTAAAGGGCCTGAGGGGGAAATTTAATGTCTTACTCTTGTTTCAATGTCTGCAATTTGAAAACTACTCATATTGCAGATGCAATTAATTTGCCAGCCATATCCTTCACCATAAAGGAATATTATCTGCTGAAGTGATACCTGAATTGTTTATAATAGTGAAACTATTGTAAACTATGTAATAAAGCAGTTTACTCTTACTGGTAGAATTCTTTTAAAATAAAGAAACTCATAATAATTATTTAGAGATTAAAAATGTTTTTTATTGCATTTAATTCCTGATTAAATGAGTGTGGTGGTCATTGTGTAAACAAAGGTTTTATCCATTTGATAAGCAAAATTTTAAATAATCAGGGATGGAAACAGTCAGAAATAGAAAGAAAGCTGCAAATGTTTAGTTTTAACACAACCAATATAAAATCAGGGCTAATCTACCTGTAGCTCCACTAGAGGGAAACCTAACCTCTGTCCTTATTCTAAATCCTCTTCCTGTTGCTTTTTATTCCTCAGGAAAATACATAGCTGCAACTCAGCGCCCCGATGGGACGTGGAGGAAGCCGAGGAGGGTGAAGGATGGTTACGTTCCTCAGGAGGAGGTCCCCGTGTAAGTGCTTTACACGCACAGTAATTATACGCTGTTTTTACACGACAGTAGAGGCCAGAAAGTTTCTCACCTCCTGAATTACACGGCTGGTTATGAATGAGGCTCAGAGAGATCTTTAACATTAGTGGAAGTTTCTATGTTTGTCTTTAAAGGAAACATGTCACGCTAAACTGCTTCTTTAGCCCTTCTGTAGGGCAACTTACTGTTTTTAAACACTTTGATCATATCCAGGAATTCAGCAAAGATGCTGCTACATGGCTGGACATCTTTTTTTGGCATTTGACCAATTAGATGAGCCCTTCAATGATATATTACCTAGTGGAAATTAAGTTGGGGAAAAAAGTTAAAAAGTCAAGGAAAAAGGTAAAAAAAAAAAAAAGTTAATAAGCTAAGATAACTTATATTTAGGTTTATAAACTAAAAAATGCAATTGCCAGTATCAACATTAATGCCTCTAAGGTTAAGTTGGACGTGTTTTTTCTTATAGAATCACTTTTGTTATTTTTTTCTTAATATATTCAGGCAAGTTGGCGTTTCTTGTTATTACATTGACATTAATCTTTGCGATCAAAATCAATCAATTTTTTTTTTTTATGTTACAAAGGTAATAAGGTCTGCCCTGGATTCCAGTAACACTATTGGCTTGAAATGTGGATTTCCTGTAAAGGGTTAATGCAGGGCTCCATGTTAACCATCAAGTAGCAAGTAGTTTTTATTGTTGGGAGAGTACAAATTTAATTGCATTTCCCCCGGGGAAGTGCAATGATCGCAAAAAAATGTATTTATCACTCAAAATTACTTTAAAATCACCGACATTCGCTGAAAACGACCCACAAGCGTTGCCGGCGCCATCTTTGTTGTTTTGTACACATTCTCGCGTGATTTGAAAAAGCCGCGTGATTTTCCGCTAGATGGCGTGATTCAGCTCTTGGGGAGATAATCCTGCAAAGCAGCAGGATGATGAATTTAATTTAT
>NW_015151316.1:213468-220528 GCF_000732505.1 Cyprinodon variegatus | reverse complement strand
GCAAAACAAAGTGGAACTTATTATCCCCACATGCAGCGTAGATAGTTTAATATTCTAATAGGGCTTTAATCTTTTAGTATGTTCAGTTTTCTCTGTTACGTTTTGGATCATTAACCCTTTAAGGCCAAAGGATTTTAAGAGCAATATCTGTCTGAAATGACATATTTGATTAAATCAAGTGTAGTTCTAAAGTTATAAAGTGGAAATGTAAAAATAATATATTTGATACAAAGTTATTAAAGTCATAATTTAATATATAATACGTGATCAGAAAGAAAAATCATCTATTTCAAGCCGCGCCAAAATTCTTTCATAAATAAACTCAACAAAACATCATTAGAAGCCCTTTAAACTCTGGATGAAGCCTCAGGATCTATAGAACTACATCCTAACAATGACTGCAGCAGATTTGGACTGAATCAGTTGAATCATTTTTGCTTCAGAGGTTTTAGTGGACAGTACGTTTTTCACCTACTTTTTTTTTTGTTTTTTGTTTCAGGTATGAAAACAAATATGTGAAGTTTTTTAAGAGCAAACCTGACCTGCCCCCCGGCCTGAACCCGTCGGAAGCGGCTCCACCGAAGCAGCAGCAAAAGATCCCGGGCTGCGGCGACAGCGAGACGGCCGGCCTGTCAAAGTCGGCCAAGCGCAACATGAAGCGGAAGGAGAAACGGAAACAGCAGCAGAACCAGGAGCTGGACGGCGACGCAGAAGTGGATTTGGTGAGCGGCGCCGTTGAGAACGTGTCCATCTCAGAGAGGGAAGAGTCGGCGAGTAAAACACAGAGCGCCGCGGCGGCCTCGGCGACCGATGAGTCGCCGGCAGCGGAGGCTGAAAAGGCCAAGAAGATAAAGAACCTGAGAAAGAAGCTGCGGCAGGTGGAGGAGCTGCAGCAGAAGGTGGACTCTGGGGAAATAAAGCAGCCGACCAAGGATCAGCTGGAAAAGCTGGGTCGGGCCGAGGCTCTACGGGAAGAGCTGGAGCAGCTGGAGCGGGATTCCTGAACCGGAGCGGGGTTCCTGAACCGGAGCGGGATTCCTGAACCGGAGCGGCTCCGGCGGACTGGACCTGTAAATGAGACACAGGAAGGGACGTTCATCATGAATGGTGGTGGTAAACGGCTCTAAGGGACGCTGCAGACATCACACCTGCTTTTAGTTTTAGTTTCTCACCTGTATACTGATGTACTTCCTAACTTTGAACAGATCATGAATTTTCTTTTTTTTTGGTGCTTCTTTGTTTTTTTTTCGTTTTGTACTTTTTATGCCGTCTGAACCCACAGGATTAAAAAAAAATAAAAAATTCCCTTTTTTCCTTTGGACGTTAGTTGTGTTTAAACATCCTTTCATTGTTGCTCTGATGTCACGTCGCCACAGTAGAAAGAAACTTCTTGCCTTTTGTGTTTTTGTCTTTATTTTCAGGTTTTATTTCCTACAGTAGGTAACCTGGACGCTACTGCACCCTGCAGGGCGGAGACACTGGAAAAGACGCGTTTTTGTTCTTCATGTTAATAAATTCAACGATTGAAATAAAAAAATTTCTCCCACCAACTAGTATTACACATGTAGCTGAAGACATATTTGCTGAGTTGGAATTCAGCGTCTGTGTCCCCTGAAGGCCGTCGGTCGATGGCGTCATTGCGCGGCGCCGCGGTCTGTCAGATTGAAAGACTCCTCGTTATGCGGCGAACAAATGCATCCTTCTTTTTGCCCGTTTTGAAGGACGCTGTAGCCTCATTGCGAGTCTAAGCAAGCCGGGTGCTCCGTGCTCAGAGGAAAAAGGCAAATGGTTCCAAACGGTGAATCTTGGAAGTGCAGTTTAATATAATCCAAGTGTGTGAATAGTTTAATCTGGGATGAATTCAATAACTATTAAAACATCTTGTTTTAATGGTTATTGAGTCTGATAATGTGGCGGTAATGTTTGGTTTATTGAAATGTTTTATCTGTCCCTGTATAAAATGTGTTTGGCTGATATTTAAGCTCAGATTCCAACATGTCTGCAGGGTTGGGACTATAAATCTGATATCTATGACGACCGTACTGCTGCTGAAGCTCTTCAGAAAAGTTATCGGCTCCTAGGAGAGTAGGGGAAAGTTTAGGATCCATTCTTTTCCTGCTCTGTGTGTCACGGTTGCTAGGTGACAGAGCGTACAGGTGGTGTAAGCCGAGGAAAGTTGAATCCATGGCTAAAACTCTTGTGGACTCCTTTTTTTCATGGACACACCCATTTTTTTTGCTGTCATGGAGCTCAATTGTTGGTCAAAACAGAATAAAAACACTCATTAGAATAAAGTTGATCTTTTTTTTTTGGTTTTCTTTCTCATCACTTAACCTGAGCTGATAATCTTTAAACAGAAGGATTGTTAATCTAAGTTAAAGTAGACATCAAAACATCAGCTGCAACAATTAATGAAAGATCCGTACATAGAATGTATTTCAGAACATGAAAATCTTATATTTTTGTTGAGATAGATGGAAACATATTAAATACTGTTTAATTCTCCTCGTCATGATTTTCTTACAGCTAATTAAAACAAAATGTAGGTTCTCAGAAAATTACAATATACCGTAGTCATAATTAGAACCGCATCACATAAACTTGAGCATTTACAGTTTTTATCTCATGTTTTAAACGATAGAGCAAGCAGGAGCTTCCACTAATGTTTTACTTTAAAACTTATGTTGATGACTCTTTATAGATGGAGAAGATATTTCGTAAACAATTATTCAGCTATTTAGAAAAGAAAATATTCTTTGTGAACCTCAGTATGGTTTTAGCCCTGATAGCATCACTACCTTAGCACTAGTGGCCCTTCTAGTATAAATATCAAATGCCATAAATAATAAACAACATGCTGTCGGTGTGTTTTTAGATCTCACCAAATCTTTTGATTCAGTGAATCATAAATTGCTTCTCCAAAAGCTTCTTAGAGGCGTGACCTTTCCTTTCCTCTGGACTGATCTGAAGAACAGATCCCAGTATGTCCACATCAACGGCACAGATTCCCAGCTGCTGACCTGCGGTCTTCCGCAGGGGTCGCTGCTTTTGTTCCTTATGTATATTAATCCTCTTTGCTTGGTTTCAGAAACAATCACAGACAAAAACAGCAGTCATGAATAAAACAAAACAAAAAAACATATAAAAAGATGCTATAAAATTAATTAGAAATGAAAATAGTGCTTTGTTCAAATATAAAGTCTGTCAAAGGAAGTTTTAAGCAGAAACCAGGACTTTTCCCCATGATCATGGAAACTCAGTTATCCTGCATTTAATAGAGAATCTGCAGAGGGCTGTGAGGAGGATGTCCAGAGGCTAAAGCTGCAAAATATATTGGATTTAAAACTTTGACTCAAAGCAGTCTGATGTGATGGCAAAGGCCTGAACTGATGCAACCTTAATGTTTAGGTTTCAATGCATTCAAATTCTGCATTTCAATAAAACATTTGGCCTGTCAGATGGATCTTCACTTATATATATATTATATATATATATATATATATATATATATATATTGTATCAAATATAAAAAACAGGTTATTGCACAGGGTATTAAATAGTAACGGCACATTAGATATTGTTGCATCTCTTCAGGCTTGGTCCTACAATGTTCTCGTCTACAAGCTTCAGAAACAATCCTGGACCTGATGGAGTAAAAACCAATTTGAACCAATGAATTCACCACTAAATGAGGGTTTTTAACCAGAATGTGATCTTTTCTACTATTTTCTTTCATAAAAAGTCTTTACAAAGCTTCCTAAGTTGGGGATTTCTTCAAACACTGGACATGGATAGATTTCCTTTTATTTGACTAGCAGCATGTCAGTGCCCGTATTGTGCTTGAAAAGAGGCAATAAAGTGTAATCCAAGCACAGTCAGGCTTTTCCTGCCTCTTTTAATCCACAAAGAAGGATTTTTAGACCACATTTAGACATCAAAGGAAACTTTGGGACAGTTTTTATGATGATGTAGAAATAACCCTGATTGTTGACTGTTGGAGAAAACAGCAAAGCTGAAGTGTGCAGATTCACACAAAACTCAAATATGGTAACAGAAATAAGAATAAGAGACGATATAGAAGGTAGAAACAATACTTTACAGATATTGGAACCATGATGGAGTTTTGCAGACAGTCCAGGCTTAGAAAAAAAAAAAACAACAGTAGAAAAATATGCAGATAGAAATGTCCCTGAAACAAACTGAAGGTTCTAACGTGATGCAGAGTCGTTCGACTTTCTCCTTTATTAGTATTATTCCAGTTGGTTAATGAAAAAAAAAAAAATGATCCCAGAATAATGCTAAAGAAAAGGCAACATTTCTGTCTCCTGTCGTTTTATACAACTGGAAGGAAACAAAGATTAGAGTGTGAATATTTTCTGACAATTTAGCGTCTCTACTGCAATCACTGAGCTCTTTAAATGCTTCACAGTGTGTATTGAGTGAAAAGCTGTGCATCTATGAGTGCCAGTGGGTTATTGTGGTTTGTGTTGTAAAGCACTAAGTGGTCAACAAGAATAGAAAGGCATCGCATGAATGCTGCTGCCATTTCCCTCTCGCTTATGATTGCAGTTAACTTAAAGAGATCGCTCCGGTGCTTTAAGTAGATTCGTTTTTAGAGATAACGAGCAGTCAGTATCTTATCTCTGGTCGATAACACAGGTATCTTGACCTTGATTAAATTCCAGTTCAAGTTTTAGAGCCTAAATGCATAGCCAAATCAAAAAGATTAAAAGGTAATTTACCAGGAAATCTAGGATATTTACAAACTAGTTGAAATTTTACATTGGAAGCTAATTTTAAAAGTCATATATGAGGGACTCGGGCATCAGAAAGCAGAATTCCTAAGGATTACTCAGACATTCATTGTCAGGACTCCTGTCTGNTATATAAGTATGATCCGGTGTTGATGAAGACAGGTGTGTTCCACCCGAAAGGGGGAAACAGTTTTTGACCCCAACGCAAACGCAACGCAATACTACCGATACAGAAGTGAAAGCTATGTGGATCGCAGAAACAATGTATGCGGTGTTATTGTCAAAATTACCGAGTCATGGAAATAAATGGATTACCTGCACTAACATCAAGGACGGCTCTCATTTTAATTAAGCGGCTAAGTAATCGGCGTGTCAACTTTACCCTTGTGTACCACCTCAGGGGCTTAAAGCTTTGGCTTAGCCTCTACATTTACTTTAATTCTTGCAATTATTTTCCTCAGCTATTACCATTTCCTAATCAGAAATCAGAAATAAAAACAAATATCAAGAGAGTTTTGTAGAGAGATATTATATGTATTTTTGCATTCTTACAAAAAGGTATGGAGCCCAAACTACTTTAGATAAGTGGTTGTGCCTGAGCATGAAGCCATGCTTCTGCGAGACAAATTCATAACTTTAAGTTAATCAAGAAGACAAAATATGTATTAAAAGGGATAAAGGAAAAAGCGGGGCACTTTAAAAGACAATCTGGCTGTTTCCAATCACAACCAAGGATGGCAAGCCCCATTTATGCCAGTTTTAAGGTGTAAACATGTGTTCAAAGAAAAGGATTTGAAAATTTTAAAGTAGTCTATATCAGCATACACATTGCTTAAAGGACAAAAGGGCAACTCGCCTGTTTTGATGAGGTTTGCAGATACGGCTGTCTCTCCGTGTTAGTCCTGTATCTTGCTAATTTCTCCTGCATGAAAAGGGTCAAGTAGAACTCTTTTCCATGGTCTACTCGGATTTGGTCCCACATTCCATATTGAAGGACAGCACTCCTGAAAAAAATCATGTCTCCTGTTAATTACTTTATTTTTCTATTTCAATTATTGATATGTCCGTAGTCTATACAGTGGGTAAAGGACAGCTGAACTGACGTAACCCTGTAATTATAAAGATGTAATGGACTGCAAAAATGTGGACCCAGAATTCAAACCACACAAACAGAATCTTAAAGTTATGGAGGTTATTTATTAAATGTTGGTAGAAAACCAGAGCATGAAAAGTAGACTGGAAGAAAAGGGCAAATTAAAAATTTGAAAAACCCAAAACAGTCTAAGGTCAAAAACAGGTATATTAGAAAGCAAAAACACATCCCGAGCAAAAAACTTGAAGCTGAGTCAAAAACATGTCCAAAGTCAAAACCATCAAGCAAACAATCTTATCAGGGATCATGCATATACTCTGGAAACAGGCTATGGATCCTAAACACTCAGTCAGACAGAAAGGAAACACTAAACAAGACTTACCGGTGGTAAAATAAACCTAGAAGAACTAACATGACAGAAACCAGAATAATTTTACTAATATAATGGGCAGAATTAACAGAAATCTAAAGATAAACCTAAAAAAAACTGAAATAAACAAAACCCTAAATCATTACAAAAGTCCAAACAGTATTTTTTTCTTAACAGTATGTCAATGTGAGTATGTGCCATAATTGTTTTTAAAATACACTTTCAGTTATTTTTTTATGAGGGTGACAACAACAATTCCTTTGCGGTTGAGTGGACGCTGGCGTGATTTCTGGCGCCGCTACTCTCCGACAGCTGTGCTCTACAATTTTTGCGAATAATTTCATGGACTAAATGAACAATCCTCCACAACCCAACGCTTGGAGCTACTCTGAAACTTTGTTACGGATACTCTTCATGCTTCGTCAAGTTTCGGCAAAAGTGTAATCTTACCTGCCTCTCTATCCAGCCCTTCGACCCTCCGGACCAGCTGCTGCTACAAATGATGTGGCCTCCACAGATTTTCACCTGGACCGTAATAATCCTGATCTTCATGTTGCCTCTTCTCCGTCCTGGATTTGGCCTAATCCAGTACACCGCAACAGAGCTCCTCCGCATCCGCTCACTTCTGACTGAACCTCCGCCAGCATCCTTAAACTTCTACCCTGATATTGCTCTCCTACCCCGCCGGAAATACACACACCGCGGATCTCGCCGACTCTTCCATCCCAGCGACTCCAAACCTGTTAAATCCTACTGGTCCTCAACTCGCCGCTCTCAACGTAAATCCCATCGGACTGTGAACCACAGCGTGCTAGCCAGCCCAGCTAGTTCGGCTAAGCCTCC
>NW_015151316.1:208834-210803 GCF_000732505.1 Cyprinodon variegatus | reverse complement strand
CTTTTTCACGTTCTGCGCCCACACTCTGGAATTCTCTCCCCTCTGACATCTGCAAAACCGAGTCTTTACCCGTATTCAAATCCAAACTCAAAACCCACATGTTCAAGATTGCCTTTTCATTATGATTTTATATTACTTTCCTCTGTGTAATTTGTGTTGTTTCTTTTAATTATGACGACTGCTTTTACCATTTATTGTTTTTACATGTACAGTGACCTTGAGTGTTTTGAAAGGCGCTTAAAATAAAATGTATTAAACCCTCTTGCTGAAACTGTTTTATCGACATCTTAAGTTTGAGCTACAGTGGGGGTTACCTTCAGCCCTCAGTCTAAGATAAACCTGATTAAGTAGAAGATACAATTGATCTATATACTGTATATGTCTTTCTGTGTTATGTATTTAAGTCATTAAGACAGCACACTATAGATTTCATACTATGAAAGACAAGGGGTAGCAACACAAATATTTAACACACATGTGTATGTATGAATGTATTGGTTTACCCTTACTTTTCTGACTTGTCTATTCTCTTATAGAACAATAATAGTCCAGTTATCTATATTGTGTATACCCCTCAGAGATTGTTGTAGTTGAAAAATGTCAAGATTTAAAAATGCATTATGAAGTAGAGAACACAAAAAGTTACCTGTAGACCTTTTCATATATTGTCAGGTTGTTTTTCACAGGCATAGTCTAATGGCTGACAATTTTGCTGGAGAACCCGTCAACAGAAAGGACATGTGTCACGCCGAACATCACCAGTTTTTCATTTTGATCCAAGTGAAGTTTGTGACCCATGTACTCGGCATTATATGGTACTGGATTCAGGTTCTTTGATCTCTGTAATTTGGTAAAAACGTGAGACAATCAGAGTTATGGCATTTTCACAGTGGGGTTGGGGACAGAACAATTTAAAGAACAACAGTGTCCTTCTTAAATACAATTATTACACCTTTTACACTGCCATTTTTTAACTGATCTGTGCCAAGAACGGTCCGAGCACAGATAAGTTAACCGTGCCAAGCTCGGTTCTTACGACCATTTAGACATCACAGTAGCACGGTTCCTCGCCTCCTACTGACGATCTACGCTACTACTGCTCTGTGGGATTGAAGGAGATTCAATCAAAGTGGCGGGGCCCGTAACATTCATGAAGTTAGGTTTATTTATAATTTTTATATTTAGTTGTTTGCGAAGACTCAGGTGAGGGAGGCAACCTTTGTTAAATTCCTTGACAGAGACGGGTTTTGGGAAGTGGAAAAACAAGTCTACACAGGGCTTAATGTAAGCTGAGTAAGGAGATGACGCGGTCTGCTCATGCGCTCTTTGTTATCAGAGAACTGTGCCCAGACCTACTCACCAACCGGTCTACTTTAGCAGGGTTTGGTTTTTTTCTGGCATGGTTCATTTCAGTTTGAGTTCCATTTAAACTAGATAGTTATCTCAGTTACCGTGCTCGGACCGGTCTCGGCACGATTAAAAATAGCGTAAATGGAGCTTATGTAGCATAAGGCCTCCAGTAATTTAATGTTTATTATTTGTACTGTTTAGCGTTTTAGTTAAACAAACATGGATGCTGATTAAACCCTCTTTGCTTGGTGCCACTGATCAGAGTTATAAAAATGCTGGCTGGTTAATTTTTTAGAGTCTCACATGATTATGTTCAGACTGCTGGAGTAGCAGTGGTACAACCTACCTGAATGCGAGCTGCATGATATGGCTGGTTAATTTGTTTCTGTCATGATGGGTTCACTAAAAGCGACCCAAGTATGCAGAACACCACTGACGTGTTTGCACAAGCACACAGAATGTACTGGTTCAGGTTCGGGGCCTGGATACTGGTTCACCGGAGTCTGCGTGAGAGACAGTTCAGTTAGCGTAGCCAACAGAGGCTTGATTTCCTGAAGCTTAGTGATTGTACCTTGAGGGTTCTTGAGGTTTAGCTTTGGGAGAGTCTCTGTTGGATCTG
>NW_015151316.1:204743-206382 GCF_000732505.1 Cyprinodon variegatus | reverse complement strand
CCAGTCTAAAACTGCCTTAATCTTGTCCTCAGATGGTTTTACCTGGCCGCCCTCGAGCACAAACCCCAAAAAGGTGACTGAAGGTTGATGAAATTCGCACTTCTCGGCTTTCACGAACAGCTTGTTCTCCAGTAGTCTCTGCAAAACAAGGCGGACATGTTTCTTGTGTTCATCGAGGTTCTTGGAGTAAATGAGTATGTCGTCAATGTACACGAAAACAAATACATTTAGAAAGTCTCTGAGAACATCATTCACGAGGGCCTGGAAGCAGGCTGCAGCGTTAGTTAGACCAAAAGGCATTACCAAATATTCAAATTGGCCCAATGGTGTCTTGAAGGCTGTTTTCCATTCATCTCCTTCTCGGATCCTAAGGAGATGATAAGCGTTCCTTAAATCCAGTTTCGAAAACACCGTAGCTCCCTGTACGGGTTCGAATGCAGAGGCGAGGAGAGGAAGTGGGTATTTGTTCTTTATTGTGATCTGGTTCAAACGTTGGTAATCAATACATGGTCTCAGGGAACCATCTTTCTTCCCAACGAAGAAGAACCCGGCGCCCAAAGGAGAGGAAGATGGGCGGATTATTCCTGCAGCTAATGATTCATTAATGTATTTTTCCATGGTTTCTCTTTCAGGCTTGGAAATATTATACAACCTGCTGCTAGGTAGTGGAGCACCATGTAAAAGTTCAATGGCGCAGTCATATGGTCTGTGTGGAGGTAGGGACGTCGCACTGAACTTACTGAAGACAGGAGCTAGGTCATGGTACTCAGAAGGAACCGAAGAAAGGTCAGGAGAGTCCATCTCCCCCCCACCTCTAGGAGACCCCACCAAGGGGGCAGCTGAACGAAGGCATGTTTCATGGCATGAGATGGACCATGATTCCAGGTGACACTCAGTCCAATTTATGTGAGGGTTATGCTTCTCCAACCATTCGAAACCAAGCACCAGCGGGGAACAAGCAGAGGGAAAAACAAAAAATGTTATTGTCTCTCGGTGGTTACCTGACAGAAGTAGCTCGAGGGGCTGAGTTTGATGGGTAACTTGATGGAGTCTCTTTCCGTCAATAGCAGACACACTAAGAGGCTGAGACAGAGGAATGGTTTCTATTTGGAGTTGTTGGACGAGGTTAGAATCGATTAAGTTCCGTTCACAGCCTGAGTCGATAAATGCAGAAAAAGAGAGGCTTTGGTTAGCACAGAACAACGTGGCAGGAAGTAACAGTCGAGGAGATTTCTTGGTGTTAATTTGGCCCGCCAGACTCCTCAGATCCTCTGGCGGGCCCAGGCTTTTGATTTAGCCGGGCAAGAAGCGATGAAGTGTCCACTCTCACCACAGTAAATGCATAATTTGCTTAGAAAACGCCTTTGCCTCTCCTCTGGAGTGAGCCTAGTGTGTCCCACCTGCATGGGTTCGACATCTCTTTCGCCCGAATGAGAGGCCTGAATGGGCAACGGTAGGGACTGGGACTTAGGTCTCTGAATGGGCAGCTGCTCTGTAGAGGAAGAACAAACAGTCACATTATGTGAGGCAGAAGAAAGTGTCCCCTGCTTTTTTGAACTGTTTCTGGCACGAATTATATTGTCCAATCTAATGGTGAGACGAATTAGATCTTCGAGGGTAGCTGGTTCGTCGAGGGTTG
>NW_015151316.1:199876-203011 GCF_000732505.1 Cyprinodon variegatus | reverse complement strand
GCTGGAGAAAGGTGGAACTTCTCCAGCTCCCAACAGTTTCAACATAATACCAACTCGTCCCTCAGATGCTCTAATTCCTTTTGAAGACAAGTAACCGGTCATCATTCTCCTTCCATATTGTGGTCCTGTCTAAAATTGAAAAAGAATATTCATCCAAGAAGTCATTTGCTTGTAAAATAAGTTACAGAAATTTAAATGTTTTGGGGGACAGTAAACAAGTGTATTGAAAAACTTGTAAGGTTCATGGGACTCCTAAGCTTTTCAGGAAAGGTCAAACTCTGCATCACACAAACGCATTTCACCAATAGTAATCACAATGTAAAGCAAAACTATCAACATTTATGATGAAAGTGTCACTTAATCATAGTACACCCTTCTCAGAGGATTAATCGGGGCAGGAATTGGACTGATCAGAAAATATTTACATTACTGCAATACAGCACATGAAATGCATTGCAATGGTTTAATAAAAAAATTATTATCATCACTGGACACATTTTCAATGATGTTCAACCATACTCATAAAAATGTTTTTTTCTTACCTCATTAATTGCCTTGGCAATTTCGCATTCCAGCTTGAAGTCGTGCACCTTATCCCTGGTTATTCCATTTTGGCCACAAAAGTGTCTGATGTTTGAAACAGATACCCCTTTGGTCAATCCACATTCAAAGCTGAGGTAATTTGAAATATCAATATCTGAATGCCCATGTTGGATCATGCTTTGAATGATATCAAAGTAGGGTAACAACTTAGACTCTGTCATCGTGCCAACTACGAGCTGAAATTTTCTACCACTCTCCAAAAAAAAAGGAAAAGAAAAGATGGCGGTCACGCAAAGTGATTACCATATTTTCAGGACTATAAGGCGCACATAAACGTCTTTTTTCCCCTCAAAATGTGCGGTGCGCCCTTTGGTGCGGTGCGCCCTATGTGTATAGGCGGATCTACTGGGGTGGCATAGGGTGGCAAATGCCACCCTAAATGACAGCCTTGCCACCCCTCCTGCCACCCCAGTTGGCGGTAGGGGTGGCGAGGCTTATAAATTATGGATCATTTGAGAATTACGACCGCTAATTTCCAATGTCGGACTGCAGTGAATGCAGCATGAGATGACGCTAAAGCAACTGAGACTGATTTGTTTTGAAAACCGAATGGGGCAAAGTGAGCGAGCCAGGGATCATGGGGAGAGGAGAAACGGGATGAAACAGGTAAAAACTGATCAACTNGGATCCACGGCGGACTCTGCTGGAGAAAGGTGGAACTTCTCCAGCTCCCAACAACCTTGTCACGTGAATAAAACCATGAATAATAAAAAATAAACAAAATGCACATTGTTGCTAGCTTAACTTGTCTGTAAACATTTTGCTCTAACTGACCAATCAGAGGACAGAAAATGCTCATGTTTGAGTGGGCCTCCTAGCTGGCCCTGTGGGGCAAATCTAATTGCATGAAGAATACTTTTCTTACTAATATTGTTAAGGTGACATCAGCCAGCACTGCTGATTCTGAAGGCCATGGGCAGATTTGATTTACATAGCAACGCAATAAGGCTGAAATCTGATTGGACAAAAAATATGGCAACTAAATAATTATAATGGAAGCACCCCATCCAAGAGAAATGCTACAAAAAAGTAAGAGAACTGATTGTTGGGAATAAATGAACACAGTTGGATAGAAGAAAAAAAAAGTTTATGTTGTGAAGGAAGGTTGTGTTTCTGACTGATTTTGGGCCAGCAGTGAAGGCTTTGAAAGCCCTGACCGCCCACCGCTGCTTACTACACCCTGGCTTCCATCCATTTTGCTATACACTGTTTACTTTGCTGATTTCTGTCACACTAGTGACATAATCGACCATAACCCAAATCACAATTGATGGCATTGACATGCCATAGCTAAATACATATTGTTAGCGGGTCGACCCGTTTTTGAAAACCCTGCATAAACCTGCCAATTTCAGTGGGAAAGAGACTGAAGGGGTATTACTAGGTGACGACTCAAGATTTAGACCAGTATAAGTGTGGTTATGTTTTTGAGCCACTCTTAACCTAAAACAATGGCTGAGGTAGCTGAAGAGAAAAACATAGAAAGAAACAGATTGTCATCTAACGCAGATCTGTGACCTCTTATAATCTCCATTTTGGAAAGCTGCAGCATTTCCAAAGTTGAGAAAATCTCAGCCCAGGGTGTGTCCTCAATGATTCTGCATTTAGATGGTCTAGTACGGAGAAAGAAAGAAAGAAAGAAAGAAAGAAAGAAAGAAAGAAAGAAAGAAAGAAAGAAAGAAAGAAAGAAAGAAAGAAAGAAAGAAAGAAATAGCCTTTAATAGGACAAGAACAAATTTTCAAGTAAATTCAACCATCTTGTTCTGTGCGTGCCCAAATCTGTACAATTATATGCCAACCCCCACTTTGTCTCTGCTTGCTCTTTTAATTCACGTCAACTTCCAAAAAGGATGATTGATAAAAATATTTTCTTAAATAAATTCTGTAATTTATTTCATAAAACTAAAGGGAGGCAAAACAATCGATTAATTTTATCTGGTTTGAAAATATAAGAGGTCACCTAGCTCATTTGGTGTTCATCATGTGTCGTAATTTTCAAATATAACCTGTCCAATCTCATACAGCAGCAACACCTCTGTGATTTACAGGCTCATATAGATGAGGACCAGAGTCAAAGCTTCACAGTTGGAGGCCAGGTCATTCCACTTCTGCATCGCTTATATTCAAGTAAAAACTTAACTCAGTCTGGGACCCCCGCCCCAACTCCATCCAACAAGACACTGAAGAACATGATCCACATGAGGCAGTAACCCCCACCAACACCACCAGGAAACTAAAAACAAAAATATTACATCCACATTCACTGAAAATGAAGTCAAGGCAGACCTTTGCCCTGCTTCCATGCAGGGTGAGGGTCTACTACAATTAAGGTTTGCATACAGAGTAATCTGATGAGGTTGAGTGATGAAAATAGATCATAGGGCCAGAGCGGGGAGAGAGACCATAGTTTGGGTCAAAAAGGGAAACCACGTTATTCCTCTGTATTGCAGAAGTGAAAAGTTTACGTGTGAAAAGGAACAATAGAGCCAAAAGTTTCCACACACGTAGGTTATCCCCCTTGATGACGTTGAT
>NW_015151316.1:195864-196918 GCF_000732505.1 Cyprinodon variegatus | reverse complement strand
ATCTACATAATAAGCTAGGGGGAAAAAACCCTGTGTAATATTCAATTGACTTATTTTCAACACTAGAGGGAGCAACTCCACCAGTTTATACTGGAATAGTTTAATAGTTTGATGTGTGCAGAATTTTTGCTGCAATTGGCACTACAAACAGCTCACTACCGAGACACCCTGTACTTTCAAAGCATTGATATACATCTTATATTGCTTGGTATATTTTAAAATCTGTTAAATGTACCCAACCATAGAATATGACTTATTGTCCCACTGCAGGCAAATTCAGATGGAAAAACTATTAACAGTAGGAATGTAAACAACTTTGAGGTTTTAGGGAGCAGTATTTGTTATTGGCTGCTATTAACACTACTAGCGCTTGTGAAGAATGAAGGGCTTTGCTCTGGGAACTCCTCTGGAACGTCTGGAGATTGTTTTTTACAATAGGATATTTTATAAAGCACGGAACGTCTTGGACAATCTTAGAGGATCCTCTTTAGAAGACTATTGAACAACAGTAGAGTATCGTCAGTCAAAGGCTTCTCTAGATCTGCAGCAGGAGTTCCTTCCTTCCTACAACAATTAATATCTACAACTTGTTAAAAACCATTGGACTGGCAACAGCATTTAATTTACCCCTTTTTTCCACTTTTTTCCCCTTGTTTTTAAAATAAAATATTGTTTTAACTTGGTTGAGATGAATCAGAGTCAGTAATACGGACTGTATGTCCCTAAGTAAGCTGGTGCCTCTGACCAGAGGAGGACCACATGCTGATTGCTTCACACCATCAAACACTGATTCAATTCACAGCAATTCATACAAAAGAAATGTCAACCAAGTTCTTAGTTCATATTTAAAACACTATATTACTGTTTAGCTGGCCCTAATATTCAATTTTTCACAGCAATCTTCAGCCTGATCATACACATAGATTCAAGTTAATTACACTGTTTGCAGAATTATTAGGCAAATGAGTATTTCGACACTTCATCCTTTTCATACTGTACATGTTGTCCTACTCCAAGCTGTATAGGCTTGAAAGCCAACTACCAATTAAGTAAA
>NW_015151316.1:191536-193188 GCF_000732505.1 Cyprinodon variegatus | reverse complement strand
CTCTTCATTAAATAAACTAAAAATTCACCTCTGCCTGCCTGCCTCTGCTTTTGCGTCAACTATCCTACACCAAATCCTGACAGGGGCCAAAAAAGTTTCTGGTTCAAACTCCAACCTGTAAACGTGCCAATAATCTACCCACAAGCCAGCCTGCATGATTATGTAGGTTGGATGTAATGCTCCAGTTTCTTACAGAAAACAAATTTTCTTCATGTAAATGAAGCATTTTTATTGTGGTTGTCATATGGAACAACAGATATATTTTTTTTAAAGATACGATACTTAAAGTTCAACCATCAACTTTATTTCTATTGTAGTTTGAACTGACCTTACAAAGTAACTAATGTAAAAGACAAATGTCTTCCAAATTCACAAGTTTCATCTTTAATCCTATAAGCTGATTGTTACACTTGCTCCTGTAATACCTTAAATGTTATCTGATTATATTTAAAGTCTTTATCCAGAAGTATTTTAATCCATTCAGAGGTTTGTTGCTTACAAAATAAAGCTAATTTCTTCTAAAATTCCCATCAGTCTAATTTTCTTATCCTCATGTTTTCTTATTGTTGGTGAACCTTTAATTGCAGATAATTTAACCTTTGCATCTCAACTCTGTTTCCATCTTTTTATCAGGGTCACCGACTCTAAACCAAAGAAATCTGACCTATTTAGGTTCCATTTAAGCATCTTTAGCATTTGAAGCTGTACAAGATCATATACACACACACACACATATATATATTTAGGGTTTTTGTATTAAAAGAGAATAACACATTTTAGATCCAAATGAAATATTATACTGTACGAAGTTGAATTTGCTGACAAAGTAAATAATTAAAGAAAATTAAGTGTGTTAATAAATGGAGGCCTGGATTTGGAGTCCTTAAAGCAGGGCAAAATGATGCTCAGTATTGTATGTGGCCTCCACCTGCCTGTATGACCTCCTGGGCATGCTACTCATGAGTTGGTGGATGGTCTAAGGAATCTCCTCACAGACATGGGCTAAAAGCATCCACCAACACCTGGATAGTCTGTGCTGCAAATTGATGTTGGTGGATGGATCGAGACATGATGTCCATGATGTGCTCATTCAGATTCAGGTCTGAGGAAACCGGCGGACTAGTCCATAGCTTTCAATGCCTTCATCTTGCAGAAATGTCTGACACCCTCCAGCCACATGAGGTCTAGCACTGTCCTGCATTAGGAGGAACCCAGGGCCAACCACACCAGCATGTGGTCTCACAAGGGGTCTGAGGATCTCTACACTGTACCTAATGGCAGACATGCTACCTCTTGTGAGCACACAGAGGTCTCTGCAGCCCTCCAAAGAAATGCCACCCCTCACCATTACTGACTAACTTCCAAATCGGTCATGCTGAAGGATGTTGCAGGCAGCAGATCGCTCTCAACAGTGTCTCCAGCTTCTGTCACATCTGTAACATTTTTTCAATATAACGTTCTTGATCCCAGGCTGTCTTTTCTTCTCTTCATTTAAGGCACACAGATGTCACAGTAGGCTAATGTTTGAACAAACTGTGAGGTCATCCAAACTCATCATATCTTTCCCCAATATGCAATAATTTGTACAATAGAACCAGGCGTAGCTCAACATTTTTGTATCTGAACATATCAGTAATCTGATTTCCGTTCAC
>NW_015151316.1:189604-191526 GCF_000732505.1 Cyprinodon variegatus | reverse complement strand
CCCATAGCTTCAATGCCTTCATCCTGCAGAAATGTCTGACCCCCACCAGCGACATGACGTCTAGCATTGTCCTGCATTAGGAGGAACCCAGGGCCAACCACACCAGCATGTGGCCTCACAAGGGGTCTGAGGATCTCAACATTGTACCTAATGGCAGACATGCTACCTCTTGTGAGCACACAGAGGTCTCTGCAGCCCTTCAAAGAAATGCCACCCATCACAATTACTGACCAACTTCCAAACCGGTCATGCTGAAGGATGTTGCAGGCAGCAGATCGCTCTCCCTCTGTCACATCTGTAACATTTTCTCAATATAACATGCCTTGATCTGTGAAGAGCATAGGGCACCAGTGGCGAATATGCAAAGTCTTGCTTTCGCTGGCAAATGCCAAGCATCCTGCATGGTGTTAAACTTTGAGCACAACCTCAATTTGTGGACATCCGGCCCTCATACCATCCTCATGGCATGGGTTTCTAACAGTTTGTGAAGATACATGCACATTGGCTGCCTGCTGGAGGTCATTTTGCAGGGCTCTGGCAGTCCTTCAAAATGGGAGAATAATGATAGAATGAAGCGGAATGATGGAAAGTGGTACTTATGTCCTCCAGCTGTCTAAACATTTTGTTCAGTATTAATATAGAAAATAGCTCAGAATGAATAAACTATCTTGAGGTATGAGAAAGATAGATCCAAGGAGAAACATTTGTTTGACTGTTATTCCAGATATTCTTGCAGTTATGATGTACCTAGCTAACCTTGATGTCCTGTTCAGAGGGAAACAGTGGTGACTGGTAACCTCAGTAGACTTGAGATGAAAAGAGACCAGTTGCAGAGGAGACATGAGAATCTGCATACTCTATTCATGGGAGGAACTGACGCCAGTCATTGGGATTGAGGAAGTGAGAAAACTGAAGCTGGATTCTAGATTCCAATTCGTACGTTCTGTTTGAACATTGGTCTGAAGATGGAAACCGGAAGAAAGACGTGACATTGACTACTTTGCAGAGCTGTTTCAAGACTTCAGAAAAAAATAGTAGACCCTGATCAGATAAGATGTCTTGGGGAGGTAGTGGATATTTGTTCTTTCTGTAATCTAACTGAGACCTTGGTATTCATAACAAGGATGGAGGGGACTGTATTTCTTCCACACCAAAAAGAAGTCCACCACCAGCGCGAAGGAAGAGTGATGGATGATGCCTGATTCATTGAATCATTTATGTCCTTCATGTTCTCACACTCCAGACAACATTGGTTGAACAGATTGCTTGAAGGCAAATGGGCACCATGGAGGATATTAACATGGCATTCATGGATGATGAGGGATAGATAGAGAGCCTTAGACTTACTGAACACCTGTTTAGAGTCAAGGTATTCAGCTGGGATGGTAATAAGATCAGTGGGTTTGCTATTGCCCTGGGTGATGGGAAGAAGACTGGGATGAACAGCAGACTGTAAACTGGCAGAGAGACAGTAATAGTCCTTTCCCGCTGGGCGAAAAACCCGTTAAAACCGTGAACAATCGGCTTTTAGTGGCAGTGGGAACAGCTCACTGATCCACATTGACCTGTATCAAATAACTCAGCAAACAAACTGAGTTTAAATTGCCTTCAAACTGCTCAGCTCTAATTGGCTACAGTGTGAACATCATTGGACATCGACCCACTGAATTACATGATACACTTAATGGCATCCCCGTCATAAAATAATCTTAAAAATCATCCCCCTTCTTAAATGACCATTCCCCCATACTATCCTCTGTAACATTTTACTACTGAATGTGTAAAATGTCTACTATATGCTAACAGTAATGGCAAAAAGTTTGCCTTTTAAACAATTGGTGGGCTGTGGGCTTACAAATAGCCTGAGCAAAATAAATAAAATCAAGAAGTGGCCTACCATGACCATGAAACTGATCCCAGTG
>NW_015151316.1:186851-189169 GCF_000732505.1 Cyprinodon variegatus | reverse complement strand
AACACTGACAGAATCTATGGATGGGAGGCTTTTAAGTGTCATGGTGAAGAAAGTTTCTTTGTTTGCTTTTTTGATATTGAATGTTGCAAGTTTATTTCTGAATTTTGAGTTGTTATATTGGTTTACCTGGTGAAAATAAACAAGTGAGATGGGTATATATTTGTTTTTTATTATGTTGCCTAATAATTCTGCCTGGTAATATTTACCTGCACACACAGACATCCTCATAAAATGGCCAAATCTAAAAAAGAACACATCAACTTCCAAAAATATGAAACTTTGATATTAAGGAGTCTTTTGGGTTGATTCGGAACATGCTTGCTCTTTTAATTCACGTCAACTTCCAGAAAGGAGGACTGATAAAAATATTTTCTTAAATAGTTTTCTTTTGAGTATCCAGTTTTACTTAACTCCTTGTTTTCAAGTTTAAATGGTTTAATGTTTATTTTTGTTATGTTCTCTGGTTAATTCTTAGTTACTGTTTCAGTTTTGTTTTCTTTTGAGTATCCGGTTTTGCTTTACTCCTTGTTTTCTAGTTTAAAGGGTTTCATTCTTATTTTGTTGTTTTTTTCTGATTATTTTTAGTTTTCTTGGTTTCTATTTGTTGCCCTCTGCTGCCATCTTTTGTTCTCCTTTTTTCTGTAGCTCTTTTCCTATATTGCTCTGTGCACTTCTGCTCCCAGTTTGCTCATTAGCCCTTTCTTTGTTTGTCTCCTATAAATACTCTTGCTGTTCAGTTCCTCTTTGCTGTGTCCTCGTCTAACCTCATCAGTCTTCCTTCAACTCGTCTCTCTGAGCCATCCTCCAGGTTGCAGTTCTTCCCCTGATGACTCCTAGGTTTTTGGTAATGTTTGACTTGTTTTCATGTTTTTTTTTATCTTTGAATTTTTGGACTCAAACTGGTTTCTCATTTGTTTTTCGACTTTGTTTTCATTTGGATTTCTGTATTCCTATTGCCTGTGGTTTTGGACTTTGTTTCAGTACTCTTCATTAAATAAACTAAAAATTCACCTCTGCCTGCCTGCCTCTGCTTTTGCGTCAACTATCCTACACCAAATCCTGACAGGGGCCAAAAAAGTTTCTGGTTCAAANTTAACATGGCATTCATGGACGATGGGGGATAGATAGATAGAGAGCCTTAGACTTACTGAACACCTGTTTAGAGTCAAGGTATTCAGCTGGTATGTTAATAAGATCAGTGGGTTTGCTATTGCCCTGGGTGATGGGAAGAAGACTGGGATGAACGGCAGACTGTAAACAGGCAGAGAGACAGTAATAGCCCTTTCCCGCTGGGCGAAGAACCCATTTAAAACCGTGAACAATCGGCTTTTAGCGGCAGTGGAAACAGCTCACTGATCCACATTGACCTGTATCAAATAACTCAGCAAACAAACGGAGTTTAAATTGCCTTCAAACTGCTCAGCTCTAATTGGCTACAGTGTGAACATCATTGGACATCGACTCACTGAATTATGTGATACACTTAATGGCATCCCCGTCATAAAATAATCTTAAAAATTATCTCCCTTCTTAAATGAACATTCCCCCATACTATCCTCTGTAACATTTTACTACTGAATGTGTAAAATGTCTACTATATGCTAACAGTAATGGCAAAAATATTGCCATTTAAACAATTGGTGGGCTGTGGGCTTACAAGTAGCCTGAGCAAAATAAATAAAATGACCATGAAACTGATCCCAGTGGGAAATTATATGTGACAAAGAAACAAAGACCAGGCTAATTAGCAGATTGGGAGCAGGTGTGAACAGAGGCAAGAAGGGAGCTAGGAAAAAGGAGACTGACAAAAAAGGGCAAACAGGAAATATCTAAGAACTGAAATACAATCAAAAATACCTAGAACACAAGAATGAAAAAGACCACAAATGAAAACTCAGAGATAAAACTTGAACAAAACCAAAACCATGACAAAACCTCATGTTCTATGTCTGTCCCAATCTGAACAGTATGTGCCAACCCCCACTTTTTTTAGATACAGTACATGTGTCTCTGCTTGCTCTTTTAATTCATGTCAACTTCCAGAAAGGATGATTGATAAACATATTTTCTTAAATAAATTCTGAAATATATTTCATTAAAGTAAAGGGAGGCAAAATAATCAATTAACTTTATTCAGTTTGAAAATATAACAGGTCGTCTAGCTCTACCGTCTCCATTTCACAACAAAGAAAAATTTTTGTATGAGAATATTTTGTGTTCATCAATATTCTAAATAGAAACTGTCCAATCTCATACAGCAGCAACACCTCTGTGATTGACAGGCTCATATAGATGAGGACCGGAGTCAAAGCTTCGCA
>NW_015151316.1:182842-183986 GCF_000732505.1 Cyprinodon variegatus | reverse complement strand
ATCTTTCCCCAATATGCAATAATTTGTACAACAGAACCAGGCGTAGCTCAACATTTTTGTATCTGAACATATCAGTAATCTGATTTCCGTTCACTTAATCTATATTCATACATAATTCCCTCTGCGCAACATGTCATCTCAAATCACTTTAAAGGGCCAATGATAGTTATATCATACAGATAGTAACAATACATGTGAAATTGAGCAATTATTATCAAATCTGTTTCTATCTACATAATAAGCTGGGGTAAAAAAAAAAAAAACCTGTGTAATATTCAATTGACTTATTTTCAACACTAGAGGGAGCAACTCCACTAGTTTATACTGGAATAGTTTAATAGTTTGATGTGTGCAGAATTTTTGCTGCAGTTGGTATTATGAACAGCTCACTACCGAGACACCCTGTACTTTCAAAGCATTGATATACATCCTTTATTGCTTGGTATATTTTAAAATCTGTTAAATGTACCCAACCATAGAATATGACTTATTGTCCCACTGCAAGTAAATTCAGATGGAAAAACTATTAACAGTAGGAATGTAAACAACTCTGAGGTTTAAGGGAGCAGTATTTGTTATTGGCTGCTATTAACACTACTAGCGCTTGTGAAGAATGGAGGGCTTTGCTCTGGGAACTCCCCTGGAACGTCTGGAGATTGTTTTTTACAAAAGGATATTGCATAAAGCACGGAACGTCTTGGACAATCTTAGAGGATCATCTTTAGAAGACTATTGAACAACAGTAGAGTATCGTCAGTCAAAGGCTTCTCTAGATCTGCAGCAGGAGTTCCTTCCTTCATACAACAATTAACATCAACAACTTGTTAAAAAACATTGGACTGGCAACAGCATCAATTTACCCCTCCCCCCCCCTTTTTTTTTTAAGTAAAATATTGTTTTAACTTGGTTGAGATGAATCAGAGCCAGTAATACGGACTGTATGTCCCTAAGTAAGCTGGTGCCTCTGAACAGAGGAGGACCACATGCTGATTGCTTCACACCATCAAACACTGATGCAATTCACAGCAATTCATACAAAAGAAAAGTCAACCAAGTTCTTAGTTCATATTTAAAACACTATATTACTGTTTAGCTGGCCCTATTATTCATTGTTTCATAGTAATCTTCAGCCTGATCATACACA
>NW_015151316.1:178175-182022 GCF_000732505.1 Cyprinodon variegatus | reverse complement strand
TGAAGGAGTTTTTTAGGGTGATTGAGAATGCAATTGTGGCCCAGTAATAAAAATCCTCAAAAATACAACATGCCTAATAATTCTGCACACAGTGTACTGTACATACAATTCTGTTTGACAGTAGTTATCAAGTAATGTGTGATTAATGAATGTGTCCGTGTAAGAAACATGTGCAACAGCCCAGGAGCACTTTCTTTGTTGTATAAAATCATTAATGATCGTATTATTTGGGGTTTTGCTTGTGCCTCCATTAAAGACAGAAAAACATCTAAGAATATAAATGAGCATAACAGTTAGTCTCAGCAAAAATATCAGCCGATACTGATGTCCAAGGCTGTTTAAAGAGTGAAATCACATCTTATGTTGAGTTACTCTGATTATGTCCAAGAGAGAGACAGATTTACACACCAAAACACGAAGCTAAGTGTATTATCAATGTATAGTGAACATTAAATTGTTGGTAGAAGTATCCCGGCTAATGCATCCCTAATTCACTGCAAAAATGTAACTTTTTGAGGTGAATTATTTAAATAATTAGATTTTTGATTACCGTATATTAGAATATATCAATATGCATCTGCATGAAACTTTATCCATGATATGCTTTCACATGGTAATGGTTTTATTGTTTTATAAGGATATCATTACTAAAAATGTTAGTATCTTGGACAAAAAAATCTAACAACAAATATTAAGGTTTATAATTTAGTCTCCTGCAGTTCCAGTTTGTAAAGTGTTTAGGTACAGTAGCTTCCTGAATAGTAAAAACTCACCTGGACTAAAAAGTATTTGGTTTACAATAAGATAAACCAAGTAGATTTTTAAATACAACAAATCAATTTATTAACGGAAGTACACATAACTTGGATGAATCTTGTACCTTATTAAAAACACTTTGCAAAACAATTTCCCATCTTTTCTAAAACTGAATTCATGTCAGGGAATTTTTTGACCGAAATTGAACATTGTGGAATCTAAATTCAGCTACACTATGAGGATGTTGTCTTTAGTGGTAGAAAAAACAAGTTCCATCCCTTTATTTGGAATTTCTTTATATTGTTAGAAAAATTATAGATTTAAAATTGTTAATTGTCCAGTATGAAACCTTATACATTTTGATTTATTGCTGAACATAAAGACCTGCTTTGGGTCCCTGGAGGTGCAACAACTTTGACAGCAAAGAAGAACCATTATACATTTTTTATCCAACATAATTTTATAGGCTTGACATATTTTACATATAGCCAGTGGGGAGTGGTGGCCCTGCTCTCTGGGAGCCGCACAATGGCAGCCCACTGCTCCCCAAGTGGATGGGGTAAATGCAGAGATGAATTTCTCCAGTTTCTCTCTTTCTGTTAACTGACTGGCAAGATTGCCAATAATAAGATGCCGAAATTTTGGCCGACTTCTTTCTTAATTTTGTGTGTGTGTGTGTGTGTGTGTGTGTGTGTGTGTGTGTGTGTGTGCATAAATTTAGATTATTCTTTGAAAAAGCTCAATAAAAAATTTCCACATTATTTGAAATCCCAGGATTTGGAGCTTTAACATTGAACGCCTCACAATCAGGGGCCGATCCCATTTAAGTTTGACCAATAGGAAGAGGGATGTAGGATCCTAACTGATACGTCAAGCTTGACAAAACACGCAGAGTGATGTTGATTAGCTATATTTTCAAAATAAATGTATATTCTAGCCTTTTCTTCCCAAGGAAGGCATTGTACCTCAGTGTTTAATCAACCTCTTGTTTTAATGTTCTGTAGTTTAATATAAACAAAGAAGCTATGGTGCTGTTTCCCACTGATATCTGAACAGAAGATAAAGAGCGAGAGTTCATCAAGAAAGCTTAAAGTTAGTAAGGAAAAGTTAATAAGGTATAATAGAAACCTAGAATTGTCGCTAATTTATGTAATATTTATCAAAACAAAATATAATTGTCGTTATCAGTGAACTTCTTGCCAGCGTAGGCATGTATTCCTGCACGTTGCCTCATAACTAAAAGGTTTTTAGAAAGTCCGATTTCTGTAAAAGTCACCAACACGCCATGACTTCCTTGAAAACGATATTTTTGAGTCTTAGTGAGATTTTTTCCTGCTTGAATAAATGTTTTATTGAAAAACAAATGCATCACTGTTACAACTAAGAACATTCTTATTCACGTATCACGATGGAAAATGTATTTTATTTTGAAATTCTTAGCCGGAAGTAGTCTGGTGTAAACATTGTTAGCGCTCATCGGGAAGAAAATCAGCCGTTGGAGTGTTTTCTCTTCACTGTGAGCTCCCTCCGTTGTAGAATTAGTTAGCAGCCATATGTAATTTGGACCACTTCATTCATTCATTCATTCATTTTTTTCCCACATAGGGCACGTTTTTTACTTAGCTTTGGTGCGTTAGCTTAGTTAGCAGCGTTTGCTACTGAGCTCCGTGACTCCCTCAGACGGTCCTCGGTGTATGCCTCGGTGAGTGTTCCTAGCAGGCTGGGTGGTGACAGCACAATGATCGAGCGGCCAGACACTGCAGTTCCGAGCATCGCTGTAAGTCTTTTTCTTCTACTTCCAACAGGCTGTTTTATTAGTATTTGAATTAAAATGTTCTTCTTTACGCCCCTCATTGATCTTCGTTTCTTTGTTTGTTTGCCAACACAATCCGACTTTGATGAAGCCATTTGAAATATCACTTCGTTATTTTAGCCTCACTATATGTCATAATACAAATAGAAATATGACCAATTTTTTTTAAGTTGAAATCCTTGAAAGTCGTCGTTGTGTTAAATTCGCTGTGAAATGAGGCTCTTTTGTATCGGGAGGGACGTGGTCTGGTTTTAATTAAAGCTGGCTGCAGTGGGAAAAGATGTATTTCTGCTCAGAGAGTGAAAGTATGCAACTGATGCCTCAGTTCTTGGGAGTAAAGCTTTTCTTTTCATATAGTCTAGCTGATTTTAAATAAGAGATAATAGAGATAACTACGGAAGGGGATTAGGGTCACTGAAAAAATTTAAAAAGTTAACTTATTTAAAAAATGTATTTCAGTATATTATGAGAAAGAAGTCAGAATTCTGCCTTTAGTCTCAGAATTTTTCCTGTGATTTCAGAATTCTTACTTTAATTTCAGAATTCTGGCTAACTTCTGACAGCTAACAAACATGTTAGCATCAAGCCATAGCCATGTCTGTTTTAGAGACTAACCTTGTACCTTTTTAATTACCTTCTGGCACGTACAAAGTCACCTAATTGCGTCATTTTCCACCAATGTGTCACTGGCCCTCCCAAACAACTCACATCTTTGACAGTGAAGCTGAGTGCTCCCACATATCTTCCTTCCTGGTGCCCATCTACATTAAGAGATCCAAAATTCCTAAAAAGAGATTAAAGCCAGAATTCTGACATAAAAGTCAGAATTATGTCAGAATTCTGAGGTCAAAGCCAGAATTCTGAGGTCAAAGCTAGAATTCTGAGGTCAGAGCCAGAATTCTGAGGTTAAAGCCAGAATTCTGAGATAATTCTGACATAAAAGCCAAAATTCTGAGGTCAAAGACAGAATTCTGAGATAAAAGTCAGAATTCTGAGGTTAAAGCCAGTATTCTGAGGTTAAAGCCAGTATTCTGAGATAATTCTGACATAAAAGCCAGAATTCAGAGGTCAAAGCCAGAATTCTGAGATAAAAGTCAGAATTCTGAGGTTAAAGCCAGTATTCTGAGATAATTCTGACATAAAAGCCAGAATTCTGAGATAAAAGTCAGAATACTGAGGTTAAAGCCAGTATTCTGAGGTTAAAGCCAGTATTCTGAGGTTAAAGCCAGTATTCTGAGATAATTCTGACATAAAAGCCAGAATTCTGAGGTCAAAGCC
>NW_015151316.1:122752-176464 GCF_000732505.1 Cyprinodon variegatus | reverse complement strand
GTTAAAGCCAGTATTCTGAGATAATTCTGACATAAAAGCCAGAATTCTGAGGTCAAAGCCAGAATACTGAGGTTAAAGCCAGTATTCTGAGGTTAAAGCCAGTATTCTGAGGTTAAAGCCAGTATTCTGAGATAATTCTGACATAAAAGCCAGAATTCTGAGGTCAAAGCCAGAATTCTGAGTTATTCTGACATAAAAGCCAGAATTCTGAGGTCAAAGCCAGAATTCTGAGGTCAAAGCCAGAATTCTGAGGTCAAAGCCAGAATTCTGAGGTCAAAGCCAGAATTCTGAGGTGAAAGCCAGAATTCTGAGGTCAAAGCCAGTATTCTGAGGTCAAAGCCAGTATTCTGAGGTTAAAGCCAGTATTCTGAGGTTAAAGCCAGTATTCTGAGATAATTCTGACATAAAAGCCAGAATTCTGAGGTTAAAGCCAGAATTCTGAGATAAAAGTCAGAATTCTGAGATTAAAGCCAGTATTCTGAGTTATTCTGACATAAAAATCAGAATACTGAGGTTAAAGCCAGTATTCTGAGGTTAAAGCCAGAATTCTGAGGTTAAAGCCAGAATTCTGAGGTTAAAGCCAGAATTCTGAGGTTAAAGCCAGAATTCTGAGGTTAAAGCCAGTATTCTGAGATAATTCTGACATAAAAGTCAGAATTCTGAGATAATTCTGACTTAAAAGTCAGAATTCGTACAGACAAGATCACAATGCTACACCAGCGAACCAAAAAAATATGTCTGATAAACTGTCATCTGCTTTGTTGTCTAACCACAACTTTTTAGGGGGCGCACTAAGACTCCCATAAAGAAGTCTAGGCCACTTGGTTTACTTAATGATTGCTCCAACTCCTGAGTTTTTGAGCAGTCAGAGCATCAATAGTTGCCAAATGATGTCAAGTGATAGACCCAGAAATGAATTTAATATACAGTAAATTAAGCTAATACTTTGGTCAGAACACACGTAATGCTTCTTTAATCCATTGAAAAAGCTTTCTGTCTAAGGAAATCCAGCCGACGGTATCAAATAACAGACGTAATAATCAAATGAAGATTAAGAATAGATGCTTACATACATAAATGAGAATACATCTTCTGCTCATTCTATTCATTATTAATTTTTTCATATATTGACCGTATTAAAATATCAAAACAGAAATCTGAATATGTATTTCAGAGATTGTGCAATGAAACACATTTTTACTTGAGGCTTGAAAACATTTCCGTTACCTGACTTAAATAATAAATTGCAATTCTATCAGTTTTTTTCTACAGTTTAAAGTTAGGTATTAGAAAAGCTCAATGGCAGTGGCAAAATTCACCAAAGATTTCTCAGCTTCGCAAAAATGTTTTTACACTTATTTGAGCTGTTTTTTGCAAAAAAGGGTTAATTTGCAAAACTTTTGACTCACATAACTGATCAGCTGTTCCCTTCTGTCGTTATCTTCCCGGATGTTCCTGTTATGTGTGTAAGCCTGGCTACAAGAAACTAGCTGACTTGTTAATGTAAGAAAAACTTGCCCAATAGCAACACAGTCATCAAAACTTACCTCCAATACTGATGTGAGGTCAGTGCTAGTTTGCAGCCTCTACTTCCTGTTTGCTTGACGACGTGATGTCTACGACAGTACGCTTTGTGTTTATTAGTTAAATTTCTATCAAACTAAATGGAAACACCATTATTTGCATTTCCTTTCTGTCCAATTTAAAAAAGTTTCCTGAAAATGAGCATTTTTGTTGGATAGATTCAATTCAAAAATACTTTACTAATCCCAAAGGGAAATTCCATATAAAATAGGATGATTATATGAATCACACAATAATAAGACATTTTAAACCTTTCAATAAAGCAAATAGAAAACCTTTATTTTTTATTTTTATAATTATTAAAAAAAAGTAACATTGTACAGATGATGGAGGGAGCAGCAGGGTATGCGCTACACATGATCTCAAGGTATAGCTGCTGAATGCACTGAATAATTGACAGACGAATGAACAGATTGATCACTACCAATACCAGAAATGCCAATACCACTAATGTCATTCTGGACTGGTAATTAGTCCATCACTTAAAAAAGAGGCTCACAGGACAGACAACCATTCATACAAAAACTCCCAGAACTTTTTGGAATCTAGATTGACTAATTAACTAAACATGCAAATTTTTGTACTGTGGGAATTGTAGAAAGAAAAAAAACATAACGTGAGCTGCATTCTTCCATGATACCCTAAGACCAAGAACGGAGTGTGAACCATTCGTTCACCTTGCGGCTTGTTTGTATTTCAGTTCCTTTTACTCTGTTTTTATCTTGTTTTCTCTCCTTTATATGTCATCATTTTAAGGTCGGTTTATATCCTCTGAATGTTTCTGGTATCGGTTAATTATAAAACTCTTAACACAAGCTCCGATGTAGAAGCCATTCCTCTCTCCGTGTACGCCATTTACTCTTTAGGGCTTTTTACGCTGTCACTTGTGTTTAGAAATGAAGGAT
Source organism: Cyprinodon variegatus (assembly GCF_000732505.1). Taxonomy (NCBI): domain Eukaryota; kingdom Metazoa; phylum Chordata; class Actinopteri; order Cyprinodontiformes; family Cyprinodontidae; genus Cyprinodon; species Cyprinodon variegatus. Next base: position 173,975 of record NW_015151316.1, on the reverse strand, counting down.
TACTCACTGCAATGCATGCTACACATTGTTGTCCTCCTCCATCTGTCTGCTTGTTAAGCCAAAGGTGACTGGCTGTGGCTTTCTTCAGCATAACAAGGTAATGTTCATGCATGGAAAGATAGACACAGCTGTGGGTTAAGTGCTAAAAATACAGAAAGGGCACCAACATAGTCACTGTTTTCAGTGGCACTCGACCCTCCCTTTGCTCTGTTAAGTAAAGCAGTACATCATAAATTATTTATACGGAATATGGAAATCTTGAAACAGCTGATGGAGGCAGTGAGAAGGCCGGGGGATCAGCTGCTGCTCAATGAATGAGGAGGGTGAGGGGCTTGGCAGTATGATGTCAGCGAGCCAGGCAGCTACTATCACCACACTGGGGGATGGGGCTGTGCTGACTGGTCTCTCTTTCTCACTCCCCATTACTTCCCTTTTTTGAGTCCCGTGCCTGCTGCTCATACCGTTTCCTCGCTTTCTTTCAGTTGTGTTGATTTAAAGCATGTTCCAGTTTCCCTGCTTCTTTTCTAGAATCGTAACCCATAAATTCTCACAACGAACATGTACCAACTGATCTGCTCTACATCTATCCACTCCTACATTCACAATCTTTTGAAGCTAAACACTGTCAGTTGGAACCAATAGTGTGTAACTATACTAAATACAAAAAAACCATGTTGGTACTCGGAATGCAGCAGCAGGGGAACGGATGGATCCTCAGAGGTGCTGCTTTATGTAACACTCTCAAAGCATGTGAATGTGGGTGGATTAAACATGGAAACACTGGAAAGTGCCTCAGGCTTGTTTGGAGTAGTTACGCCTGCTTTTCAGTTGCATGCATCACAGTATTGATGAGGCGAATAGATTGTGGTTGGCTTTTGTTGCCAGCTTCTGTGTTGATCTTAGCGAGGTACCTTCAGTCTTAAGGTTTTTTACCCACACCGAAAGCTGTAGAAATTTTTTGTTCCTGGTTTGGAGCGGTCATTAATGTCAAAATATTATGTTTCAACATTTGCATAGCTTTTTGCTTCCTTGTTCATGTGGGCCGTGTTCGCATGAAGGCATGGTTTTGGGAAATGCATCCAGCAAGATGCTGTTTTTTTTTATTGTTTTCTGAACTTCACTTTAATTAGGGGATATATCATCATTGTAATATAGTTTGTCTAATATGCAAATCTCAAAGGACTGTTTGAATTGCATTAATTGCTGGGTAATGTATTCTAGATGTTGTCAACTTGTATTTTACATCTTAATGTAATATTAACCTGTTGGACACATTCTTACAGCAACAGGTGCTCACATCAGACATAAGCATTACCCAAAACGATAATGAGTAATGCAAGAGATAAAAAGAGAGGAAAGAAGACAGCAGGGAGATATTGCGCCTGATGTGGACTCTGCAGCATTTGCAAATATTATCCATATTGCAAGACTTGCAGAACTAATTTCAACTCAGTTTATTTAAGTCTGATTTTTGTCACTGTAAGAAATTTTATGTTATCTTAAAGGTATAATGGAGGATTTTCGCAAAGTTTTGAAACTTAAAAAAAAAAAAAAATGCACATGCATAAACCTGTACCCGCTCCGGAAAGGATACGACTATTAAACCAGTACGAGAGCGTGCACAAGCCCATTTCTCCTCGTGCACGCTCCGTTTAAAAGTTGCTGTTTGCATCGCACATACAAGCTTACTTTACAAGAAATGATTTGCAAATTTTTTTTGCACTATGTCAGACTCGCCTCTGGTAAGTGAAAATGGGGACGAGCATGTAGGACGGCCTTATGTAAACATATCATCCGAATGATTGACAATTATGACGACCACTTATTTTGATGATCAACCCGGGGAAAAAAAATCCTCCACTATAACTTTAAACAGCCTCCATGACAGCTAATGTCTGTAATCTCGTTGAAGCTTGAATATTTGCAAAATAATAAGGGCTTAGAACAGCGCTTTTTGTCTTTGACCCCCATGTATAGGTACATTTAAAGGGTAAAAAGTCTCGCGTGGATTCACGCTCAAATTTATGCTTGACTGACACTTGAAGGAGTTACATTTGATCACTCATTGATGTTGATTTGGTAGCAGGGATAGACATTTCTGCAAAATGCACAGTTTAGAATCCATAAATGGTCAGTGACTGTAAAAACGCTGGGGGGTTGGAGTTATCCAGCAGTTACTTAGGAGAGCATGCCCCCAGAGCCCCTGCTGGATCTCATTGAGACCACCTGTATCAATAAAGGTGAAAATAAAAAGGAGGGGTTGAATCCTTACTTACAACGTGCATTTATAAAAACTACAAACTTATAGTGTACTTTAAGCCTCCCCCTTATCTTCTTTTGTAAGCAAATTTTAGTCTTTACAGTTAAAAATTTGGTGTCAACTTCCTTAATATTGGCATTTAGTTTCCTAAACAATGTTGAAATATCAGTTGAAATTTCTCCAATATCACTCTGTAACTTTGTGGAAAATTTTGCCTGTCACATTGGACACACTTTGCATCACATTGCAGTTATATGACACTGATGTGACCTTTGATGAATCCTAAAGAATCAAATCTGTTAGTTTATATTTGCACCTTTGTCAAAAGCATCTGAAATACATTTTAGTTGTTAAGTCAATTATGTTCTCTCTGTGTATATGAGAGACAAAGAGGTGGAGCTCAGGTTTAGTTCTTATGGTGCATTAAAACAGGTATGATTTAAAAAGGCCTGATGCTGTTGACCATTGGGCTGTAAATTATCAGCAGGTTTGTCACTTCTACACATTTCCCTCTATGCCATGCATGACAGAGCCTGACAGGCCAACAATCAATTGTGTTTGCCTCATGTGGCGTGCAGAACACTGCATGGTGATTGGAGGGGTTTTGTAATGATAACAGGCTGAGAGATAGAGGCAGAGAGAGGAGATGACGAGTTACCTTTGTTGTGACAAGCTTCCATCCTCACAGCCTATCATACATGATGGACATGACTGAACACGTAGGACTTTTGCAGTTTATGATATCTTCATTTTGCTCTATAGATCTCTAATAGAACATTTGATTTTTTTTCTTATCTTATATCTCTGTTTTAGTTTTCTTGCATGAAATTAGTTGATATTTCCATTGTTTTCCAGTGAAAGGTTTCAGGTCTCAGCCCCCCCACCCCACTCCAACCAAGCCCCACTACTGCAACCCTTTTTTCCCTGACTTGTATTTATACCAGCTGCACTTAAGTTGAAAGGGCTCCTGTTGCTGTAGCACAGCAAAAATGCTAATTACAGGTTTTAAAAAGAAGCAAGCTTTTTTTTCGCCTTGTTTTATTGCTAGATATTTTTATGTGTGTGTGTAAAAAAAAAATAAGTCCTGAAAAGTAGATTTTCATGTTTACATGCATCTTTCTGTCTTTTATTTATCCCTTAATTTTATTAGATTTGAACTTATTCATGCTTAACATTCTGTTGTCATTCGTGCCTCATAATGTGCATTAACAGAAATCTATCTTCTATCTATCTTTTCTTTCAGCAGCGGAACCTAGAGGGGTATGTGGGCTTCGCCAATCTCCCAAACCAGGTCTATCGGAAGTCTGTCAAGAGAGGGTTTGAGTTTACGTTAATGGTTGTTGGTAAGTTGGAAACATCTGCATTAAACCACAAGTTTGACATGAAAAAGTTTTTTGTTTTTGCTGAATGCAAAGAGCTGGAGGCACACATGCACAGCTGACCAAATGGTGTCAGTCATTAGGCAGATTGACAAAACTGGAAACATGTGTGGTATCCTGTGTACTCAGATGTTAAGGATAACAAGTTGACAATTTAAAGAGCAGTTTCTGCTGAAAGGTGATGTCCTTTGCGGCTTGGCTTTTATAAAATCCCCTAGACTGCAGCTTGGTCAGGGAAAATGTTAAAACCTTAAGATATTCTATAGTTTACTGTTAACTTCTGGGTATTTATTGACACTTTTATGTGTTTAAACCATTGAAATGCGAGCTGCAGGGTTGAAACTCCCAATGATGTTAGTTGCCAAAGTCAAGCAGGGGCAGGAAGGTAAAGTCTAACATGAAGGAATTTAATGGACATGAAGCGGATCTGGCTGTGATATTTTTAACATATTGAATAGTGATCAATGCGAGTTCTAATTAATATTGATTTTACACAACAAGATCTACAGAGCCGTTAAACATATCTAGTGTAAAATAGATTGGTACGGTAAAGAGTTTTATATTTAACATAAATGTTGCTATATTCTTCCTTTACTTTAAAATAAAAGCTGGATTTTGGTCCCTTTCTTTTGACTGAAAAGGTCTACAGTGATGGGCTGGCTGGCGGTGCAGGTTGTAGCAATGTCTACTTGCAGCAAGAAGGTCCTGGATGCAATTCCCAGCAGAGGGTTCTTCAGTGTAGAGTTTGCATATTCTCCTTGGACATAAGTGGGTTTTCTCAGGGTATTCTAGCTTCCTCCCATAGTCCAAAAAAACATCACTGTTAGCTTGTTTAGCACGTCTAAGTTGGCCTCAGGTGTATTTGCGTGATTTCTTTTTGCCGATGGATGGACGGATGGACGGATGGACGGATGGATGGATGGATGGATGGATGGATGGATGGATGGAGTTTTGCAGTGACTTGGCTTTTGTTGTAAGGCTGAATTATTTTAATGCTTAAATTTGACCCCACTACACTGCAATTTCGGCAACTTTGACTGACATCTGGGCACCCTCACCCAGTTGTCTGTCCTGTGCATTTCTGCACAAATGCTGGTTAAATGGAAAGTTGTCCAAATTATACTGAAATTAAACCAATGCACAGACTTTAGAAAGAGCATAACAGCCAAGGAAACTGTGAAAACATTGACAACCTTATTTGCACATGTATGGGAGAAAAGCTCTGGGAAAGCTTCAAATTACAAGGTTATTTACTTATTTTTGTTCCCAATAAAGCAGCATTGCTGTGCTGGTGCATAGCTGCAGGTGGATTAGAGCAACGTCCCTTAGTCAGTCTGAGAAAAGTCCTAGAAAAAATGAGTGGGCTTAATTAGAAACAAAGATTAACAAAGAAATTGATCAGTGTAGTATAGAATAACCCACCTCTGCTACACTCAAAAAAGCTTGGTGAGAACCCTGCAAACTTAAGGTTTAGTTTTGCTGGAAATTTTTTAGACGATTAGACAGTGAACTTTGGGAACATATGTTTTATTCACATCTAAATTTATCTTTACTGTGTCATTTATGACCCAAACTGGAGGAGGTGGATGACGTTCATTTGTGTGATATTGAGTGTTTCAAAATACTGGAAAACCTCCATGAGCCTGGGTGACCAAGCTGTTTCAAATATACACTCCTACTTAGATCACATATTTGTCAAAACATTTGTTACATAATTGTTTGAATGTAAACAGTTGTGTTCTTGTAAATAATTATGGAATGGACAATAGATTCATTGGTAAAGATGGATTAAAAATACTAATTATTTTGGACAAAATGTCTGAAGGTTGAAAACAGAACAAATGCAGCAAAAGCAGAAAGGGAACCTGGCCAAAAGCTAAAAAACAACAAGTATCTTTGTTGCACAAGAAGAGAAACTTTTTCTTACATGTATTCCTCTAAAATGGGTTGATTTTAAAATCTTTGTGTTCTGATGATGCCCCAAAAGCCCAATTTTCATGTTATTTCCAGAAGTGTCTTGTTCTCCTGAGAATAATTCCAGTAAGAGAGCTCTTGAGAGTCCAAGGCCAATTAGCTCCTCTTTGCAATCCAAACTGTCTGGTCATACCCTCCATGAAAAGTCTCTGTGTTGGAGGTGTGTTTATGGTCCAGCTGCTGCAAAGGCTCATCTGTGGCCCAAGATAATGTGTATTAATGCTGTTTTGGCTATAATCTGACAGTCCTGTTGCTAGGACATCTAGGTACCTTTGCCCCCAAAACTCATCGGGTCCATTACCTGTTTTTTTTGTTCTTCAACATCAATACAGCAATTCCCAGATTTGGTGACATTGCATCATGACGAAAAGCAGTCCATCACAGATGGGGTTTGAGTCTATTTTGTTGTTTTTGAGTTTTTACAGCACTAGTGGCTCGTTTTTATGGACATTAGGCTGACAGGAAAGGGGGTATGAGAAAGGGGGAGAGACATGCGGGGGAGAGACATGCGGGAAAGGACCGCAGGTTGGATTCGACCCCGCCGCCCGCTTCGAGGACTAAGGCCTTCATACATGGGTCGTGTGCGCTGAACACTGCGCCACCAATGCACGTCCTTCAGTCTATTTTTCATAGAGCTCTATGCAGAAAGACCTGATTGAGCTAAACAGGAAGTCATACAGGATCACCTGGTTCAAAACAGGTGAATTCTTGCTTTGTTTGTCTTCAGATGCATGAACAGATCCTAAATTGATCCAGTGTGAATGTCTGAACAGCACAGCTTGCAGCAGATGACTGAGCAGAAGCAGATGATAATCAATGTAAATAAGGGTTTATTTTTTTTGCATCCTGTAGGACTATGTGATATGGGTAAAAAAAAAAAGTGCTACTACATAAACCCTTATACCACCTGATATCATTAATAATGTATTAGTTATTTCTTTGCCTTTAATATGGACCAGGGGAAACGGCTGGAATTGAAGTTAAAACTGTAACTCTATTTTAATATAGCCTCTAAAAATGAGAGGTGGAGATCCTATATCCTTTACTCTGCCTACATCCCCCAGAATGCACAGCAGCTCTTAATCAGAGTTCAGTAAAATTCTAAATCATTCATCAAACATATTTTTATTGATATCATTCAGTTGTTTATCCCCATTTATCTTGTTATTGACCTCCTGCTCAGCAAATACTTCCTCAAACCTTAAACACTAACCTACAGCTCCAGCTTACAGACACCAGCAGGAATTTGAGAAATGTCCAAAGTGTCTCTGAAAATGCAGCTGTTTGTATGTCCAATAAGGGTCTGAGGTCAAAGGTTAAACACTCTAATTAAAAGCAGAGAGGCCAAGTCCTCTCATCCTACTCAGTCCTTTGTATACCTTATTATAGAGGGGAGAAAGAAATGTCCTCCTTGGATGTGGAAGCTGATGGTGTTGTGATTTAAGGAGCTGAAGCTGCAGGACGAGGCAGGCTGTGAATGTTGGTCCTTGCACTTGCTGAACTTCTTCCCAAACTGTAAAAACTTTGCTTGTTTCAGAGACCTGCTTTCAGTGAGTAAAGAACAGGGGCAAGCTGTTTTTTTGTTTTTGTTTTTTTTTTTTTTTTTTATAACAGATAATTTTTAACTATCGTAATAAATCAAATTCTATTCTTTTATTTTATTAGTATTTTGATTAGTCTGTCAAAAATGTAAAATCTTTGTTTTAGAGTCTATTTTAATGTAACCTTTAAAAATGAGAAATCTGTAAATCTCTAAATATATGAAACACTAATACATGCATGTTCATGTGCAGGGCTGACGTCTTTCAAGTAGATGTCAGCCCTATATCTACAAGCTAGATAGCCATTTATTTTAAATGGTTTTATTTCAAAACCTAAAGCATAACTACGAGGGTCATTTCTTGCTTTCTGTGCTACCACAGAGCAGTTTTGGTTTTCTGTCAGCCCATCCCTCCCTAACTAGGATTCCACCAGAAACTTCTTGTCTGCTGGGTTTTTCCTCTTTCCCTCCCCTCTGTTCTGCTCTTCTTCCCCTCACTCTTTTGGGGAAAAAGCTGCTTCCTGCCCCCCTTTGTTCATCTGGCACTTTGAAAAGAAACTCTTGGAAAGATTAGTGGGATCCAGCGCCAGCATAGAGATCTGAACAGAGGTGAGAGTCAGATCCGAGCTCGGAGGAGAGGGGAAGTGATGCCTGTTTCACGCTGCTTATGATGTGTAATGAGACCCATACTTAATAGCTCTGTCAGCAACCTGGGATAGCGCAGAAGATGCTGTGTAGGAGCCTGACCACTGCAAGCAGAGCTAGCATGGGGATTTCATAAGTCCTTGCAAGATGGCCTAAAGTTATAGATATAAAGAATAAAAGCTATTTTTGTCAGTTTATTATTGTATATTATTTTGAGCTGAACACAGAGTTGAAATAATAAGATAAGATGTCAAATGGAAAAAAAATAAAATACATTTTGAGCTATTTTAAATGTGTTTGCATATCATTAGTGTATTTAGGATCCAACTGAAACATTTAGCAGCAATTAGCAAAGCAAATGAGTGGCCTCTGGCTGCCTTTCACAGTTCAGTATCTGTTTTCCTGCTAGATTAGTTTATCTGTCGGGCTGATCCTTGTTTGATTTGAAAACGGTTCGCCTCTTGGTCGTGCTGTCTTCCTGCTTGTTGTTGTTTTCCTGTAATCTGGCGAGCATTGTGTGCTCATAGTAAATGTGTGTCTCTGCATGTCCAGATAAGACGGTCTGACTAGCTTAGGATTGACCGTTTTGCCTACTGACCTTGCAGAAAGAAGTGAATGAAAGAAGGATTTGGTGTAGTTAATCTGCTGGCTTAACCACATGCGCTGATAGTCACAAAGCAAATACACACCCTGTTACTTCATCCTGGTTCTGTGACTGTTCATGTGGCTACTTAATCATCCTTATGCTCGTCTGAATGTCTCATCTCGAACGCTTAGCTATGTATGCTCAGCAATTTCTTAAGTCTGATTTTGTAGATATCTCATTAGCAAATGGTATGGCTGCCTTAGAGCCCACAGCATTTAGTAAATACATATAAGAATGTAATAGTATTATTCACTTAAATTCTACAATCCATGGAGGGTAACGATTGCCAAAATGCAATAAATAAATACATAACTTATTAATTAATTATTTAAATTCGTCATTGGTTTATTGAAACTGGCAATTGAGAATTTATTTGATAAATGTGCGATTATCTATAGGGACCTTTATAAAATATTTGTTCTAGTACAGGAAGTAAAAATAATTATTTATTGACTAAATAACTAATTTCATGTTCCTGCTCTAAACCACACCATAAATTAATTTAACTTAATTAACCGTCACACATCCATCAAAGTCAGGGAGGCGGGACTAGGTCTGCCTCCAGAGGAACCGTGACTTCTGATTTGCTGCTTTTTCCTGAGCGATATATTACTCTAAAGTCTGCATTTTAGATGGAAAGATTGTTTTTCTTAAACAAGTTGATTCTGTTTACAGCACATTGGGTGAGCAGCTACAGCCTTTGTAAATGTAGTTTGGTTTTAAAAAAGTTTACGAGCCTGTTTACGAGTCTTTGGCAACTCCATTACCCAACCAAAATTGAATGGCCAGCATGTAGACAGACCAATATTAACATCAGCCCTGGTTTTCATATCAGTGCATCCTTACTAGATATGCACTGCTTATTATTTTGAGGGCCGAGGGCTGATTGTAACGATCAATGTCTGCCAACCGGCGATCACGTCAAATCTTCCGTCAAACTGCTGTGTCATGCACATTGACATTGTCTCATTAGGTATCAAAACTATGGGACATATAGGCAGCGGAGACTTACTTTTTTATCAAAGGATGAAACAGGAATGCTTTTAAGAGGTTTGTAGGTAGCTTTTAAAAAAGCAATATTAATTTAGCCCTAGAAAGACTGTTTCATCATCCTTCCTCCAGCGTAGACACCAACTAACAGTCTCCGTCGCTCCCCGCTCCCCGCAGGTTGAGCCCCATGTCATTCTTCCACTCCCGACGGTTAGCCTCTAGATGTTAGCCTCTCTGCTCATTCTCCCTGGCTGGCTTCTCCAAAGTGCTGCTGTCCTACTCCCGGCCAGCAGTAGCCTCTGCCCTGCATTCAACGTTCTGTTTCCCCAGCAGAATTATTCAGTCCTTCTCCTGTCTACTCTTCCCTCTGTTGTCCGGATGATTCATCCCCCTGTTTTGGGCACTCTGACCAAAACAAACAAATAAATGGTCTTCATAATAATCGGCCGGTCGCCTCTCGTGGCCGATCACGTGAATACCATACGATTTCCTAACACTACCGATTGACCAGTGCGAGTCTAATCCCTACTAAGTTTGATATTTGAATTTAGTTATTTATTTTTTTAATAATTAATAAACAGAATTTATCTCAACTAATGCGTTTGATTGTGAATGAGCTTTCTATATTACTTACCAAATTTTAATGCAGTGGTAAAGTTGAATGAAAAGGGTGTTGGGTGATTAATTTGCAGGGAAAAAATGACTTCATGCTTAAGAGGCTGAGATGAGAGATCATGTCTGCATGTCCATGCATTGTTAGTATGTTGTAAGAATAATTATGCTGCTGTTTACCAAAACTGTTTCCTATTTTTAGCAGAAGTAATTCTGAAAGAACTAATAGCTGTCCGAGGTTGGTGGCTTTTGACGATCTGTGGTTGGTTGTATTTCCTCATTTTTATGAGGTCTGAGTTTAACCCAATGGAAGAACACAAACTGAAACATAAACCACCTGACAGCGACTGGTATCCAGCAATCACTGAGTTTATTAATAATATTTCTCTTGGTTTCTGTTGTACTGCGTTAGAAATTTAAGTAACTTTTTCTGAAATTATAACAGTGGTTTATGTTCAGTGAAAAAATACAGTATGTGGAGATTAAACAGGTTGTCTTTGTTTTATGGGCTTATGGCTCTGTCTAAAAGGGGTCTTTGCATCAGATATGTAGGTACAGCAGGTAACATTAAAAAGGTCTGTCTTTGCTCTTATGAGGTGAAGTGATGGTTTATATATCTAAAGAAAATAAGAACTAAAAAAACAAAAATGTATAGGTTATGCACACATATTATTGGTTCAGTTATATAAAAAAAGACATCTCTGTAAGGTTGTTAGAAAGGAACAGAAAGGGGTGTCATTCTAGGCATATTTACTCTAGCTGGTTTAGTTGACTTTTGAAATCAGAAAACATTCATACCAATAAACTGATGAATATCTAATATCTAACTTTGGTTGAGCCTGTTGGCTGTATGAATCCAACAGATACACCATGAATTCTTTCTCTGCTCTATCTCCCAAAAGAAAGGGATAAACTTTAAGATTTTGCTTCTGACTGTCAGAAGGACTCCTGTGCAGCTTATCAAGCCGATTGAAGCAGCCTCCCATTGCCTCAACTGTCTGCTTTACACAATCCAAGGAGGAACTTGGTTTTTTAACAAGCTCATGATGAAGTTATGACATCTCTCTAACATGTGTAAGAATATTCAGATTAATACTTGGAGTATAAGAAGCAAAATAATATTATATACCTCAATAAGTCTGTAATATTAATATAAACGACAGCAGCAATATAAGTTCTTTTTAAAGGGATCTCTTAACAAAATACTTTTTGAGAAAATATTTATTTTCGATGTAGAAACAATACAGTAAAATTACTTTTCAGTTTTTATGAATTTAAATAAAATACTGCCAAACTGACATTAACATTGTAGGTACCTGCTTGGGGGGTCAGATCTGCTCGGGCCCTGCACAGCCACAGTAATGCGCAACATCACGTGGCTGTGCAACATCATGTGCCTGAACATTGCCATATGACATAAAACATTGTCGTTGCAGAGACACCGGCAATAACAATGCAGTTTCCGTTTACTGGGTAAATTATGTATGCTCTGTCGGTTAGCGCAAGCTCCGTTCAGCAAAACTCCGTGCGGCTGCTGCTAGGTGATGCTAACACAGATAGAGAGCTATGCTATGAAGAGCTTACATTTCTAACTCAGGCTGCTTATGTTTAGCATCAGGATCAAAACATTTTCTGAATATATTAGAGCAATGTATTACAACTGAAATATGCTTTACTGTCAATTTAAAGAGTTGATTTGATTTCATATGAGCTCTAGCTAATTGTGTCAGCTCTAGCTAATTTACTAAACAGTAAGTCACAAGCTGATCATATTTGTTCCTTTCAACAAACATCTCATGTTTAACGGCTCATGAAAACTTTGAGGCAGTGGAACAGTGTGGCATCGTCAAAAAGGACGTCAAAAAGGACATAAAACACAATACCATGAAAAAAACAACTCCGCTAATGTTAGCCTTCCTGTACACTGTTAGCTAGAGTCCAGTCCATATTTACCCAAATCATCAATCTAGCATGCATTGCTCAGTAAAAAAAAAAAAGCTTGGTTCTTTGACCACTTACACATCACGCTAGCAAGGTTCCTCGCCTCCTATACAGCTCTCAAGGTGGGAATTAAAACGGCAGCACATTCTGAAACTTATGTTTGTTTATATTAGTGATATTTCGTCATTTGCGTAATGTCAGGTGAGTAAAGCATCCTTGTCGGATCTCTGCATCATCCCAGGTTGCACCACGCTCTTTTGATGCCATTTATTGTTAATAGGCTGAGAAGCAGTTCTTGTTGTGAACAGGTGAAGTGATCTGTGAACAGCAAAGCTGAACAAGCCGAAAAACCCGCGAAATGAGTCAGCTGACTGTAAATAGGAGATGTCATGGTCTGCTAATGCGCTCTTTGTTATCAGAGAACCTAGCCCCAACAGCTCGTGCCAAGCTCTACTGTTGAACTAGTATTAGATTTTGCCCGGTTTGGTTGTGTCTGGCACGGTCCAGTTCTGATGTGTTTATTTACACTCGTCAGTTATCTCAGTTACCATGCTCAGAATGGTTTTAAAAAAGGTTAGTGGAAATGGGGTATTAGGGTATATGATTTTGAAGTAATTGAGTTTTTTCAGTATCACAAATGTACATTTTTAAGTTAGAAGAAAAAACATGTTTAGGCCAAAATGTTCAACTAGTGGATACTTTTAAAAATGCAATCAAATAATGATTTTATTTTATTTGGTGTCCTGAAACTGGGTTTTATTTCCCTCGAAATAGTCATACCGTGAGAATTTTCTACATACCCATGCTTATTAACTGAGATGGCTGAATGGAAGATAGTAACCGTTGTTAGTAACATCTGGGTTTTCTTGCTGTGACAAGTCAGAGCATCAGGTGTCGAGTTCCAGTGAATGACAAATGATTGGGAAAACAAAAAGAGCTGAAATCTAAATACTTGGCAGTCTACTGTGTTTCTCACCTGAAGTTCTTGAAACCTGATTCCAATGTTTTGTTGTAACAATTTTACATGATATGGCTCCTCAATGTTTGAGACCTAAATGGAAGAAAGGTAGAACATAACAGTTGATTTTGAATCTGAGTTGGTTTTCCAGCGAAAATCTCTGGACCAGAGTTTGTGGATTTACTGGGACCTGATTACTTGAGGCCTACAAAGCAGACATTGTGACATTGTTTAACTGTTACTTTTGTTCTGCCTATACTGGCTTGTTTTTTGTATAATGAGAAACTCTAGACCTGACTTTCGGGTTCATGCCCAGGTCAGATTCTCAGTAATAGTTCATCAGCATCATTCATCCAATGGTGTCATATCTACTGGATTAAATAAATGTTAAATATGCTCAGCTCAACTATATTTTCAACCTTTTGAATGAAACAACAAAATCAGTTTTTCAGCTGTCTGATCTTTCCAGTTCCTTGGTTGGTTTTGTTTGCCATCAACCACCAATAGAGAACTACATCATCCTGTTTACAAACCTTCTTCACTAAGACTCCTCACTGCCTCTGGACTCGGCACCCTTTGTGGACTAATATGTCAGAGTGCATCTCTGTACATGTGTGTGTTTGGTAAAACGAGGTTGTGCATCTCTGCATGTCCACACACGCTTTGTTAAATGACTTCAGGCAAATCTGTATTTTTGTTTCCCTCACTCTTCTTCTTTCTTCTGCTCCCGTTCGCTCTCAGCCTCTATTTTGAGACGCACATGTCTGTTCTGACCCAGCATGTGCCAATTCTGTCAGAGTTGGTCCCAGGCTCATTGGATTGCATCAGAACACTCGCCCTCTAATTTTAAAAGGAAGAATAAAGTCAGAGAAAAGTGCCAGCCAGCCTCCCAGATGGAGGGAGAATGGGTCCACACAGAGATTTGTTTCAGGTTGTGGCTCTTCCGTAGGATCTGTCAGACATGCAGATTTTTATCTTTTCCCTAAAAGATAACCTTTGCCCTTTGTTTCACTTGGTTCCCTTTAACCATTTAATGGACGATTATCCTCTCCAGCAGGCTATTGTTCACAAAATACTTTTCCTCCCATCAGTCTGCCTGTGACTGATGTTCTTCTGTTTTTTTTTTTTGTTTTTTTCTTCAGGCTTCTGTGTTCCCCAGAAACCCCCATTTCACAGTATATGGTTCAGTCTTCACACATGTCTGTTAGAGGTGTGTATGTTTGTGTTGAGTGTTAGTCTGAAGTCCCGTCAGGATGTGATGGGGGGCAGCTGCTGCCTCTGGCCTGGCTGATAGCGGCAGGGACAAAATGAGAGAAAAAATAGGAATGCCAGGAATCTCACGGGAATCCCGCTGTGACTGTTTCTTGGTTTGTTTTTCTGCTGCTCTCGGTCCAGCTGGTTTTATTTAAATGCATACAGTATATGTATTATTTAGGATCTGGGCAGCAGCAATAAGTGTCTTCTTTTCTTTCATATTTATTGCAATGGGAAAGAAAACAGAAGACTTGTAAAGAAGGCACATAATGAACCTAAGTATAACACTGATGCTCCTAAGATCAAAGCCTGGCCAAAATAACTAACATATTAATCACCGATAGCGATATAACCAGATGCCAAGGCAAATGTAAAAATACATTTTTAAATTTGCTTACTAGTATCTCACTCTGGTTACATACAAAGTTATTTTGTATGCTATTGTAAATATACAGAAAGGGCTTTATCTACTGAGAAACTGAGTGTAGGAAAAGTCCTTTTTTAATATTTACAATAGCAGCAGAGGCATGATGCTGTACATGCGCTACGGTGATAAACAAAGAAGTAGCCTACCTCGACCAAGCCAGTTACCATCTACCAGCGCAGTGTGAAAAAAATGCAAGTTCAAGATCAAATGTAAAAAAAACACAAAAGAATACTTGATTCCAAGAGGGTTAAGATTGGAATAGTGCTTGGAATACCGGAAGCTAAAGCAGCCGAGGCGTTCAGATGTGTCAGCAAAGTTGATAGTTGTATGAGACTCTATAGTTGAGGAACATAAAAAAATATTCTTTATTGATCTTGATTGATCAAGTAGTTTTCCCCTTAATGCTGTGTTCATGTTTGTATTTGTTTGGAAAAAAAATGTTCCCTAAATGTTCTGATAGAAGTCTCTGTGGAGGATTTACTAGAACCTTGAATTGCTGTAGAACGACTGATCTAATAATGA
The DNA here is from genome assembly GCF_000732505.1 of Cyprinodon variegatus. Lineage (NCBI taxonomy): Eukaryota > Metazoa > Chordata > Actinopteri > Cyprinodontiformes > Cyprinodontidae > Cyprinodon > Cyprinodon variegatus. The sequence continues at coordinate 158,827 of NW_015151316.1, read as the reverse complement.
TTTCCACACAGAGGTGTTGTGTTACTGTGAGACACTGCAGGACAGTAGGTCTCTATTAAGTAGCTATGTATATCTTCACAATCTGTTTTTTTAATGGTTCAGTGGTACTGCCAGCAGATGCTGCCACGTCCACTTCTGTCTGCTCATCATACCCAGTGCTGGAATCATCATACCCTGGTGCTCTTTAGGCTCCAACAGAACTACGTTGAATATCATAATGATTTGTATTATATAAATAAATACTTAGTTATTGTCTTTCCCATTTTTTGTGATCAAATACATCCCCAAATGCATCAAGATGCATCAACAGAGACTTGTTGAAGCACTAAATTAGCATCTAATCAGTGGTTTGTGACACTTAAAATACAGTCTGAAGCTGTGGAAAGGGCCAGCTTGATGGTAGCTTTCTAAAGCTGGCTGAACGAGAGCTGCTACGCATCACCTGCACCTAAAAGACAAAGTCCTCTGTATGAAAATAACTCCTAAATACGGAGTGGGAAAAGACCAGGATGGTACCAGTCATGACACTTATTAACAATTAATAGCCAGCTATTATTCAATTGTTAAACCCTGTGTTGTCATCAGTAATGCACCAAAAATTCAGCCACCGAAAATTGGCCGATGGACATTTAACACCGAAACAAAACGGCTGAAACTCTCAATGGGGCAAGTGAAGGGAAAGGAGTTTAAACGCTGCACATCTATCTGAGTGCATTGGCACAAAATGTCATAGAGATCCAAACATCCCCACCACCATATAGGACAAGAATAGGAGATGAAAAAGGAAACTGACACCGAACAGTCCTTCTGTGCCGGACCTGTTTGAAAACACAAGTTTCCCAGTGATTCTAAAGGGAATAAGAAGAAAAATTTATATTTTGATACTTTTTTATTGATTTATTGAAATTCCTTGAGGTTTAAGAAAATAATGACATTAGAGTTAAAATGTATGGTTAGAACATATTGTAGCCAAAAATGCTATTGTTTTAATATTTGACATAATTTCTTTCAGCGTTTCGGTATTCGGCCTTTGTTTCCTATATTTTTATTTTCGATTTCGTTCAAGAATTTTCTTTTTGGTGCAGCCCTAGCTGTCATTATACAGAGTAGAATGGACAAAAAATATTCAGAAAAAATAATCTATTACAAAACTGCAACTTAAAGTAGAGTTTGTTCTTTAAACATGTTAACTCTGAGTAAATTCCAATAAAAAGTAATGTTATGGAGACTCATTGTTTGGATGCATTCTATCTTACAGCAGTAATAATGAGTGTTTCTTCTTGTTTTTAAATGAAATAAATTATTCATACCTGAATACTTTAGATTGTATTTTTACTGAACATTACGAATTGTATGCTGACCACCTACTTATAAATAATCCACATGACTGATCAGCAACAAACTTGATGGCTGAGTTTCCTCTGAATGTGACAACAGTCGATACCAATCTCCCTGAACTGCAATAAAGCCGTAAAAGCACAGTGTGACGTTATAATTCATATTTCTAACAGCACTAAATCTAAAAAGGCACATAGATGTGAGCTGGAAGTAGATGAAGTCACTCAGAGGCGGGATATTAACAGCAGGAGTGAGCTGGAAGGGTGAGCCATCCGTCTCTGGGATTCAGGTCATTAGTCTGTTTACTCAGAGCTGGCAGTCCATTTCCACTTGTCAAGTTGAACCAATATTTAATTAAAGCTGAACAAGAGGGCTGCTAATAGGGACAGACCTGCCCCCAGGCAGTTAAACTCCCACTGTGACCCTCTGCTTCCATCACTCTGTAAGCCTCTGAAACATAAACGGATGCTACCGTATAGAAGCACATTTCACAGTCAGGCTCTGATCCTGCTAAATAACTTTAGCTCAGTCAGATTGGATGGACAACATCTGTAAACCAAAATGTTCACATTTTAATTCTCGGTTGGATTTAGGCCTGGTTTTTGATTTTTCACTTATTTTCTGTATTTCCACATGGTTTCTGACATGCTATAAAAAAAATGTTCATATTGCCGGCCATTTTTTAACAAAAGGCCACATTTGCAGCATGCCCAACCTATAGTTTTCTCAAGAGATACAGATAGCTGTAGGGAGATGTTCAGGGGCTCGGAACATAACGTATTGAGCCAGGGTTAAACTTCCTCATAGCTTTATCCCTGGGAATGAGCTGTGCTTCCCCCCAGGAGAAGCTTGTGTCTGGGGAGAGGGAAGCTTGGGTATCTACTGAAACTGCTCCCTCTGCGAGCCAGTCACACTGAAGCAAAGAACTGCAGTACGATAACAAAGGGGGGAGATTAGTCACCGTGAAATACACCACATTTGCTTCCACTCCACTATAATGCTCTAATATAGTTTCTCCGTCACTTAAATCCCATTGAAATACCTGGTTTGTAACCCTAGTAAACATTTCAAGGTGCATAATTAGTTCTGCATAGAAAAATCCACTCACCTCATTATGAGGTTTCACTTTTTTCTTTTACCTGCAAGATGATTCACATCCTATGGAAACATGTTGATTAACGTGTTGTTTGGACAATTAATTTAATTAAAGATCCACATTTATAGATTCAGTCAAAACAGATGTAAAGACTTAATTTCCTGCTGTTTGTTTTAGTCAAGATGGCATCAAGAGTCACATCATCCTGCTAAGAGAGTCAACCAGAAAAGCCAATGTGCACCTAAACACAGCCTCCAGTATCAGCCGGTTTTGGCGGGTATCGCTTACCCAGTCCTAAGGAGGAGGGCTTCATACGTCTGTCGACATTTTTACACGCTGGGCCTCTAACTCCAAATAGTTGGCCATGGATGAGTCGGTCATCTCCTGTTGGGAGCGGAGTGTGGTTATCATTCAGATGGTGACAGAACACCGTCCATAGCTGTGCAAACACACTCAGGCCACCAGCTGAGAGTTAAATCGAGGGGAAAAACATAAGCTTACCAAGTCTGATTAAACATCCAGATGTGCAACAGTCGGCATAAAGGAGGCCTGTTCAAATGAAGGGCGTGTTGAAGAGGAGAGAAAGGAGTGTGCCCATAAACTAGCTGACTTGTTTTTCTTACAGCTAACTGCTGAACTGAACAGCCAGAGCTTTGGCTACAGCACTTCGGACTATGAAGTTTCAAGAAAAGTGCTGATCAGTCAGGAGCCATTGAAGTAACATCTGATTATCATTTGAGAGAGGAAAACTTCTTGCTTTGTTCGTTCATCCTGCACAAAAGTTGGCAGCACCGCTCTCATTTTTATGGCTGCTGAAAGCAGCTTGGTGCATTTGATTGAATCCAAGTACGTCTGCAGAAGGAATGTTCTCATTTGGCATCCTGTCTGAAAGTTGGAGGTCAATAAAAAGTTTCCTAGATGGTTATTCGTAATGCCGTTTGATCCAAGTGAATTGTTTAAACATCAAAACGCAATCACTATTCATTCCTAGTTCATTTATTTTTATTTTTGATTTATCTGCAAATAAAACAGTAAAATAAAGCTGCTGCAACAGACACATTAATGGAAAAGAGGGCTGGATTGATTCTAATTCATTTATAGCAACGTGTGAAAAATGTTGACGTATAAATGTTGAGCTGTATTTAATCATTCAAAGGGGTTTAAAAGGAATCTGGCTTTCTGAAAATCCTCCTGCTACTCTCTTGATTTTACAGTCTTTGTCTTTAGGAATTGACGCTTTTGTTTTGTCATTCGACCAACATAGATTCGAGGCACTAAGAATCACCCTATTCACTAGGAAACCTTTGAATTGGGTTTAGAAAAACAAAAAGAAACAGACAGCACAGATGGTATGAAGCTCTTTTATTTAATACAGCTTTAAGCAAAGTAAACATTTCTGTATAAAAATTCATAAAGGAATTCTACAGCAGGATAATATATAACTTATTGACTATATAAATTAATTTTAAAGATCTGTCAGAACAGATTGAGTTCCTGGTTTATAGAAACATAGAAATTGTTGCCCCACTAACAGGATCCAAATGGTCTCCCAGTCTGAGCCAATGTGCTACCTAACCATGGGAAGGATAGTGAACATCTCCTTAAACACGATAAACATAAACAATGTTGTTGTCAAAGATTCTGCTGGTTTATGTTAATAGAAAGTTGAGTTTGACGAGATATTTTGTGTTTATATGTCTTGAGGTTTTATTACACTCCTTCTAGAGACTCGTTCAAGTATTTTTCTGGCTCAGACTCCCCTCTTCTTCAGTCTCATTTTTAGCCTCTCTTTATGATACATGAGCCAGATGCTCAGCCACCACTGACAACTGGACTGAGATAGAAACCATATGGGATATGTAAGCTTGGATTAACTGCACTGAGTCAGAAATGTTTAGGTTATGTTTATGTAGCTTCCATGTGGCTGTCATCAGAGAGGGAGCAGGGAGTGAAAAGTTTGTACAGTGAGAACAGAAACATTTAGATTTATTCATAAAGGAGGCATTCAGGGAGACGGACACAGGAAGAGAGGATGAGCCGTTATGCTGCAGTGAAGAGTCACCCCGAGGCGAGGTAGAGAGGAAATGTTTTATTTCCTCTCTCTGGGAGCTTTTAGAGCTGGCAGATGAGCCCATGACCTTTTTCCTTCACAGACAATGATTCCGTTTTTATTTTCCCTGTTGCAACCTAATTCCCTTTAGGACACAGATTGTGTCTGCAGTGCATACACTATATGCATTTTAACACCTATAACAGACGTAGCGGTCAGCCCCATCATGGTAACTCAAACCAGATTCCTACTGAATCCTTTCTTTGTGTTTTTTTTCCTCAGGTGAGTCTGGTCTCGGTAAATCCACTCTCATCAACTCTCTGTTCCTGACTGACCTGTACTCCAAGGATTACCCTGGACCGTCGCAGCGCATAAAGAAGACTGTACAGGTGAGCTCCATCTGCTCTTCTAGCTGTAATTCAGTTTCACTGCTGATTAAAAATCTCCTGATAAGTTGGTTGGGCCAATACTTTGCAGATGTCATTAGTTACCTAAATCCTATGACCTCATCCTGCCAATGTCACAGTTATTCCAAATTTTGACACATCCCAATAGTTTGAGCAGATTAAAAACGTAATCTCTTGTTACTTTTTGTGGTCTTGCTTGGATATATACTATTATCTGCTAATGTTTGTTGATAACTTCTCAGTCTAAAGAAGCAAATTCACCTCTAAGGTTATTTTAACAGATTTTATTTTAGATATTAAGATTTGTTTCAAAATCATTTTTTTATAAAACAGTCAAATTCCTTGTTACTCCTATTCATATTATTATTTTTTTAGAGTAGATATTTTAATCTTTCTTGGTCTTATGACTAGAGGGATGACCGGTAAAAAAATTTTAAGGCCGATGCCAATTATTTTGACATCATTCTAAGTGAACCTAATGCTGACTCTTTTTGGCCGATTCTTGAAGCCTATATTGCTTTTTTCTTCCTCCAATCAAATCCATTTTTGATGGACGACAAAACCAAAGTTTAAATGCTTAAACAGCAGCTGACCTGAACATGAAGTTGAGGGCGGAGTCCTCTCGTCTCTGCTGTTGTCGGGTTCATGACAGGATCCTGAACACATCCAGTGCGAGAATGAAGGAGGAGTGACGGAACATATTTCCTATGTTTTTGTAGTTCTTTATCGGAAGGCCATTGTCCAAATTTGACTAACTCATCCATGTGAATGTTTGCTGCGTACCAGCACCCAGAAGACTAAAGGCTGTCTGGAAACGGCACAGAATTCTGGAGTTCTTTTTCTACCCACAACAGTGTTGACCCATGAATCTTAGTGTTGACCCATGAATGGTACCGCAACACGGGGTAGGAGCTACAGTTTTCGGTATTCAAATTTAGCATGTTTATGATGAGGAGCTGGATATGTAAATGGTTGGAAATTATATCTAAACAGGCTTTTTACTTTCTGAACCGGGACACTCACCTCTGAGGCCTATTCATGAAAAAATAGGATTAATTTTCAGTAACTCCACAAAACGGAGCTAAATGGATCCAGACGTGAATTAGAAAAATAGACCAACATAGGGAGTGCTACAACTAATGACTATTTTTGCTAATAAATTAATTAGATTTTTGATTAATCGATTAATAAAATTATAGCAAAACGTTCCTCAATAAAGAGTTTTTACAGAATCTAAACCTTCTAAAACTAAAATTTTATTCTTGAGGAGTTCTGTATACAGCATATTGACAGACAAAAACATTTTTTTTTTTATCTGAAATGCATTATATATTTTTTTTATTTTGCTATAATTGCTGCTTTAAGTGGATTCTTCTGTCAGCTGAAGACATGTCTTAGAGTCTCTATACTCCAGTTGATGATTCATTGATTAATCACCATTAACCCAATTAATCGTGCCTGAAAGTCTGCCCTGGACTAAAAACTCGTAATATATTTGAGTTTATCGAGGGCTTTGATACCCTAAATCTTTACAAAGCTGGGTTGCAATGAGTCATACATGAAAATAATTAAGGTTATGGCTCATTGAAAAAAGTAAAAACAAAGCAACAACTACTTGGACTAAGTCCAGCTATGGATTTTTCATCTGTTTATCTGTAGCATTCATGCAGTTTAAAGTGAACAAAAGCCAAGGTTGAAAATAACAAAGTAACATAATATTCCTACCAGGTAACCAGATTTGCTCTTTTAACTACATGTTACTACAGCGTCGCCTTTGAGCATATTGGAAACGGTAACAGCTTTTGATCCAGCCAAGTCGGGCTCCTACAGAGTTTTGCATAAAAGTGAGGATGGGCGTCACAATTCAGAGGCCACATAATTTATACGAATCTTGGAAAATGTTGCATCATGACCCGATTATATTTCCTTATCTTGTCCTTTATCATGTATATATGCTTTGACTTCACATAATAAGATTCCCTCACCTGAGCATGCTGGATTCTTTAAGTCTCATTTACATGTAGAAATCACACCTATCATTATGTACGATCACATCACTGTTACTCTTGTCTCTGTGTCTCACCGGTATTATGAGTTTTTTTTCTTAGTTTTAGTCTTTTTTTCATATTGTTTCTTTAGGGTGACTACCTCTTTCCTTCATTTTACCTATAATGCACATAGTGGTACACTTAGCTACATCAAAAGGGCACTATAAGGTCCGTTTGATTGCAGCTGACACAGCAAGGCAGTCTCACGTATTTTCTGATTAATGCAAATAAAATTAATTATTTTACTTATTGGTATGGGGTAAATTTACAAAAATTATGACGCAACTGCCGGTGCTAAGTGTAAAGTGTTCCCCATAGTACCACACTGTATATCTGAAACAATTCACATTGATCATTAACTAGGATACAATAGATTAATCATTATTGTGTCAAGGTTAGGAAAATGTGCTAAGAAACACAGGAATTAAGGTTGGACAAAACATGCCTCATATAATAAAGCAGCAGCAGGACAAGAAACAGAATGACAACTGCTTAGAAGTTCAGATAAATATTATACAAACTCCATTTCCTGCCAAAAGTAACAGATAAAGCTGTGAGGCACGGATCTCTGTATCCATCCAAGCTTTCTGACATTATTCTGCTCCATATATTTATGAGGCATAGACCAAAACCACATTTCATGTGGTCTCTTAAAAGCTTTAAAAATCATATAAAATTGGACTTGGCAAGAAACCCCGGGCCTAGCTTGTGGTTGAGGCTGCAGTATTTTGATGGACAACAATCTGGGTCTCTGGTTAAGTGTGGGGATAAGAAATAAACCAAATAAAGTCAAAGGAATGCACCAGCAGTTCCAAGTCAGACATTTGAGCTGCCAAGTTTTGCAGATGTTTATCAGTGCAACATTATATGTGAAGAGGCGTAACTAATTACTAAATTTGACGGATCTGTCAATAATTAAGACTTTTACACTCTTTAATTTAGTCATCCTCTAGTTTATCTTTTATGTTTAGCCGTTTTTCTGCCTTTTTGAATATAATCAGTGATATGAAAATGATAAGTTACAAGATATCTGCAAATGTGTCTTCACTATGCAGCCCTTATTCATGACAGGGACTTAAGAAATGTTTTGAGTAGTTTTTGCCGGCAGCAACTAGATGATGCATTGTTGGTTCAGGTTCAGAGTACAAGGGGGTTTGAGACAACAAAGACATTTCTGACAGCTTTGATTTCAGCAACTCTGTTTTTTTTTTAAAACAGAAGAAATATGATGAGGCTCAAAAGATCCGGCCTAAAGGAGTCTTCTTATGTTACTGAGCTAAAGCTTTCAGTTTTTTCTCCAGCAAGGACTAAACCGTCACAAAAGGGGGGGATGTTTTTGAAAAGCTACAGATGAAAGTGATTATTTAACTGAGATAAAGTTGATTAATAATTAAACGTTTTCTACGTAAAACCAGCTGATTGCATCGACTCAAAGGCAATCCCTCACACTAAGCATGCTTGTAGCGACAGTGGAGAGGAAAAACTGCCTTTTAAAAGGAAGAAACCTCCAGCAGAACCAGGCTCAGTGTGAGCGGCCATCTGCTGAGGCCGACTGGGGTTCAAGGAGACAGAAGCAGAGATATAAAAGGCAACTGTATACAGCTCCAATAAACACAAAGCCAGGCAGACAAGCTCCAAGCCAGCTCCCATGTCAGATGATGAAGAGAGCACAGCCAGCCAGAGAAACAGGAATACACTGGAAAAACAGGCCAAAATCCAACATCTATAGACATATATACCTCTGTTTTTAGTATAATCCAGCAATTAGTGCTGGAAGAGTGCTTTTAGACAGGGGTTCTGGTTCTGGTTTCTCAAACAGGAATGTTAAAATATATCTCCATTAAGTCCATTAACTCACAAAATCCTTCCCCTAATGTGCTAATCGCTAGCAAGTCATTTTCCATCATTTTACACATGGACATGACCTGGGGAGTTATGAGGCACTTTATTATATTTTTGCACAATTGCTGTATAAATCACCTTTATCATTTTTTTTTTGCTTGCTTTGGTTTGCAAAGTGCTCAAGCTCAGGATGGAAGACTGTATAGACATTGCAGATTTATGACAACAGTTTGGGTGAAGTAGAATTGAGGAACCATGTGGGAAACGGTTATATGGCTCAGCTGTGTCCTTTTATGGTTATGACAAACTAAAGAGGAGGCAGGCTGCTGCTGAGGAGAGGACAAGGAGAGAAGGAAAAGAAAGTTGGTTTAAAAGAAAGAATTAGATATTTTTTGGGAAACTGTCAGGAGGTAAGCAAGGATAATAAAGTCAACAGGGAATTAGAGGAATTTGGAGCAAGGGAAGGAAGAGGTAACACTGGGGGAGGGAAGATCAGAGAAAGTCATTCTAGTGTCTGTCAGAGGATGTTGGGAATGACAGCTTTGTAAGATGTGATAAAGTGTTTAAAAGGAATGTGGGGCATGTGGTGGGAGACTCTATGTATCCCCCTGAGGTCTTAGTGGGTCATTTCTTACAGTGGAAACGTTCTCATGAAACATAACACCACTTTACCTGTCCTTAATAACGCCCATCTTTTAAAGCTGAAAAATCACACTGTTGTTGCAGGATTAATGAGTCATTTGGCTCAATCTTTAAGCCAGTAATTATAAAACATGTTTGTAAAACAATTTTTTAAAAATAACTTTTTTTTTTTTTACAATTTAACCCCCGCATTGTGTTGTATTTGGACACAAACACAAGTATCACCCACCCGAACACACACAGGCCCCACAGTTTTTCCTTTAATGAGAGGATGCTATTCAGTTTGCTGCTCCGCTGGTTGGAAGGGCCTCTGTGTGGGAAGGTGAGCGAGAAAACTCAGCTGCACTGTGTGATTGTTCAGTTTGTTTTATCTGTTTAAATCCAAATGACACAGCCTGCTTTATTATCATTCTTCAAAGGTTCCATTTAATATAATCCAATTGAGATCAAAATGTGGACATTTGCTCTTAAAATTATGTTGCATTTTAGGGTAGGACCAAAACATAAACCTTACACTAACCCTGCAGTAGTGCTGCAATAAACAGCCACCAATAAATTTGTGATTAATTTAAGATATCTGTTTTCACTTGGAATGTTAGTCAAATTCTAAAATTCAGATTTGCTGAAATTTCGCTCTCATTTATTAAATGTGTGTACAGCAAAGATTCCATTATGAAAACATGATAATAAATTAGCTATGTTCCATGCCAGGTCTCAGGGTTAGTTGATTTTAGTTCTGGTGTCTTTGTATTTCACTTTATCTTTTATATTCATGTACAACAAAGAATAAGATTAAAGACAAATTGCATAATTGTGAGATTCTGCTATTGCAGTGTTAAGTTTAAATGAAAAAGAGTAAACTTAGATGATGTTTAACTTGTTTGACAAAATTGTGGAACCTATTTTAAAATGTGAAATGATTTTAGACGACAGTAATTTGAGCTCAGGATTTTTCAGGAGCATGACTGATGCACTTAAAACAGTGTTAGTGTTAGGAAGTGAACATTGTGATTAAATGTTGGGTGTTTGTTTTTTTGGGAGGGATAAAATTGTGGCCATTAAGCACAGAATCTCTCTCCATCGTCTGGCTTTGTACCAATGTATCCATTGTGGCCACAATGACTTCGGGTTTTTTTTTTTTTGCATGTCCGTTTGCACCTGACCTTTAGAAGCACTAAGAAAGATGCAAAAACTGCAGTTGAGTTTCTGATTTTGAAAACCGCTTTGCATGTGGTAAAGGTTTGCATCTCTATATTCGCCATCCACTGATGATGGCTTGCACACAAAAAGGTATCGCACGAGCTGTATGTTGATTTGAAAACATAAATCTCTTTGCTTCTCTTAAAGATCTGCTCTACTCACACAGACTCCATTTGCACAAGTGTAAAGTGTAAGTATTCCATTGTAACACTGGACGGTTATTGGACGGAACCAATTAAAAGTGATTTCTACAGCAGCAATTTCGAAAAAGAAAGAAATGCTGATAAACATTGCTTGTTGGAATTAGTCAAGCATTAGATCCTTAATATCTGAACTAATCAAAACTGACCCCTTTTTTCTGTTTTTGTCTTTTAAACAGTTGGTTGTGTGTAGACATTTCTAAAGAGGTTGTCAATGTGGGGATTAAACAGAGTTATTTATTGTTTGGACTCTGGGAATTTTAAGTGGGACATTAGAGGTGAATGCATTTGAACACTTCAGTGAAGCAAACTTCAAGGTTTTGAAGGGGAGACCATTTGGGCTCTTGTCATGTGCTGTTCTGCACAATATTGTGCTGGAGAGATGGGTTAAATTTGGTTTTCTCCACTCTGATATGAGCCAGTTTAGAAGTGCAGCACATCATCCAACTCTGGTAAAAGAGTTGATTTGGTAGGCATGATATTAAAACTATATGATATAAAACATGCCATTTAGTTTGCCAGTAATTATGTGTGATGTTTTTATCCATCCATTCATCCATTTTCTGTCACGCTTATCCTTGCTGGGGTTGTGGGGGGGTGCTGGCACCCATCTCCAGCTGTCTACGGGTGTCTACAAGTCCATCGCAGGGCTACACAGAGACAAACAACCATTCCCGCACACCTTAGGAGAATTGAGTGAAGCCAATGAACCTAACAGTCATGTTTTTGGACTATGGGAGGAAGCCGGAGTCCCCGGAGAGAACCCATGCATGCTCAGGGAGAACATGCAAACTCCATGCAGAAAGACCCCAGGCCTGGAATCAAACCTTGAATCTTCTTGCTGCCAGGCAACAGTGCCACCCACTGCACCACTGAGCAGCACGTGATGTTTTCAATAGAAATAAAATATATATTTTTTAATTATTTTGAATACTTTATTCATGGAAACGAAGCCACCATGATTTACATTGATAGGCATCCAGACGCGTTTAAACATCAGGTCCATTGCGTGCTTGGGATTGGGCCAATGTTTACACAGATTCATGCTCCTGCCTTACAATCATTACTCCACCCAATGCCACCGCCAGGTGTTGATAAAGCAGACGAAGTGTGCTCTACCAATATCTTATCATTTGATTGTAACATTTCTCTCTTCTAACCCTCTGAAGCATGGGATCTTTGTTACAATCAAGTCAGTGCACGAGAACAGTGCTGCATTCATTGTCTGATACTGAGGGACCTTAACCTCCTCCTCGCCATGCACGCTATGACCAGTGTGGGTTTATACGCTCTCCTCCAAGTAGGAGTTGGTGTTCGCAGGCGTGTTGGAAAAGGCCTCTGTGGTCTGAGGCTGACCGGCTCAGAGTATTTATATTACAGAAAAATCTACCATGTTTTGTCGCTGACGGATCTGATTTCTTTTTAAATGATGCTTTAGGGCCTAAGGGGGAATTTTTGAGGTTTTCTTCCGATCTGTTTTCCCTTACGGAAACAGTGGAAATAGCAGATTTGGTTTCGAGATGGCTGACCTTTCACGCACAAACACTTTTAGCACAAACTTGCATCTGAGCACACATGATGGGAGCTCAGATATGTCAGATGGCTTGGTGGGTGATATATACGCTCAGTCATAAAGTCTGACAGATTATCTCAGGGATTGTGGAAACCTAAGAATGTTTGTGTTCGAGTTAAAGGGCCGTAGTTCGAGTTTAAAGGCTGATCTGAAAATAACCAGATGGGCCTGTGAAAGTATGCAGTGGAGAAGAAAGCAGCAGTGTGACTGAAAAGCAGCTTTTCTATTTTAAACTAATGCTACTTGAAAAAATGTGTTTTTTGACAGTAGTATAGTTAATCTTTTTTTTTGTTTTGTTTGTTAAAGCAGACTAGTCATGATTATAACCCTGCTCTTATTAGTGAAATTAAATAGGATTTTAAGATTAGACCGGTCTTTTTCCTCTAAAAATGCTCTGAATATACCCGGCCAATTGCTAGAAAGGAACGCATTCTAGAGGTCCGGTGATTCTCAAACTGATGCTTTTTTAATATTCCCCCACTTACAATATAAAAATGACACATTGTCACATTTATCATCACATTAGGATGTATTGCTTTTCTTTTTTTGACATTATGTTTGTCAGACCACAGCACTAATTCCTCTCTGGCACGTCCTAAAGATTTTGTGGGGGCTAAAGTTTGGACACTTGGCTGAACAATCTGTGTGTGAGCATAATTTAGGGTTAAATAATATGTTTCCAGCTGAAACTAAATAACTTTTGCAGTAATTATCTAATGGCACACTTGTACCTCTTGTTTTCTTCATGTAGTCCAGGTCAGTGTGTAGGTCCACTAGCTCCGAAGAAGAGACTCCACAGCATCCAGATCACTTCCTAGAATGGGCTTTATTTTCTATAGTTCTAACTGAAAAGACATGAGTCTGATATAAAGTAAACGTGACGGTCAGCCAGGCTTCTGTCTTTCTAAACTGGCTGTGAACTGAACGGGGGGTTTCCAAACCATACTGTTTGGATCATGTTCTCCTTTGCTCTTTGGACAAATGTTTCTCTCTTCTTGCTCACATTTCCAGCTGTGCATGTCCACAATGTCTGCTATGAAGCTCAAGTCCAAACAGAAAAAACCCCAAACAAAACTGTCTGCATATGCTGCTAACTGGTATTAATGGGCAGACAATGTTTATCGTCATTAACAGATTTAGCATTGATTTCAAAGCCTTAAATCTTTGTATTCAGATCCGTTGGTTAAAAAAAAAAAAAGTGTTTTTCCCTCCTCTATTAATCGTATTTTATTTCTGTATGGATTCATCCATTTCAAAATGTTTATTTTTTCTAACAATGCATTCCTTGGGCTTCCATAGATCATAGTAACATCAGTTCATCACTTTTTCCTCTTGTATGTCTACTCCTAACTCACAATCTAGCTCACTGTGTGACACAAGGAGCTGCAAACATTTAGGGACTGATCTTCAAAAAGTTTGCGTCTTAAAACGGGTGTTCAAACGGTTTTGAACGTGCAGATAAAACCTTCAAAGAAGGTGCAAAGTGATAAGTGTTTGCATTTCAGCAAACAGTCATTTTTTTGTATTTGTGCCTTCAGTATAATTCATCAAACTCACAGGTGAAGGATGTTCAAATGTAAACATTTATGACGTGCAAAGCGGCTTTTCCAAATCCAAAGCTCGACTGCAGCTGAAGTTTTTCTGTCTTTAGTGCTTCTGAAACTCTGGTGCAAACTGACGCACAAAAATATCTGCTTTCATTGAGGCCTCAGGGGAGGCATTGGTGCAGAGCCAGTGGATGGAGATTCTGTCAGCATGGAAGCATATTTTGACCTTAAGAATAATAGAATTAATTTTTTTTTTTTTTTATAGTCTACAGAGGCCGGTACAGATTAATGCAGCACGACGGCAGACTCCCTTTACATAATTAAACCACAACAAAAAAAAGACTGCATTTAGTTATTGTGGAATGTGTTTCTTGTGCTCTGTAGAGACCACAGAAAGTGTGGGATCACTGCAGGTTTCAATAATGCAAGTTGCACATTTATGTTTTATATGTTTGCACCTCTTTTCTGCTTTTCTGCTAACTTTTTGTCAGTATCTCCAACTACATGGCTTAAAACCTCATCTTTCTTTAACAACCGCCCTCACCTGCCTGCAGAACATGCAGTCTTTTCATTTTAATGAGCGGAGGCAAACTGGTTTGAACATCTTAACATCTTTAGATCACCAAAAGCATTCCCACTTTTTGCACATACTAAAAAAAAAATAGCATGTGCAATTTGGCACCTCTTTTTTGACATTTTTGAAACCCTTTGAGGACCTTGGTGTTTTTTATTTTCATTGTTCGTTGTGTTTTACAATTATGTTTAACAGCTTAAACCCTTTCAATTAAATTAATTTAATCAATCAGTCCGATTTAGGATGAAAATAAAATCTGAGATTTAATCACCCAGCTTTACCAAAATACTTTTTTTGTTCAGTATTACTGAACTAGCAAATAAATTTGCATGCCATCTGGGTAGAGATGAGACTGATTTATCGAATGGCGTATATTAGCATTTTACTATCGGCCCTACTGTTCATTCATTGGCCAATTCATCAGTGCATTCAGCAGCAATGCCTTGAGATCCTGTGAAACTCATGCATTGCCGCTCCCTCAAACTGCTACTCATATTTTTTTTTGATAAAGGTTTATTTTTTTTAAATGCAACCTGCGTAACGTTTTTATCATTGCATGATTCTTTTCATATAAATAGAGGAAGAAAAAGCAACATTTGTTGCAAGAATCGACTCAGTCTAGCCAGTCCTCGATAAATTGATCTCTACATATGCTGTTAGAAAAAGCAGTGGATTTGATTAAAAGATGTCTCTCTCTGTACATTACTTGGCACCTGTGGTCATCCATTATTTGACTCATTTTTATTTTGTAAACTGTACTATGGTGACTTAAGGGGATGGATTTTTTATTATTAGTGCAGATTATCAGTTCATACATATTTTGTCTGTGTGTTTTAGGTGGAACAATCCAAAGTTTTGATCAAGGAAGGGGGTGTCCAGCTGACACTGACCATTGTGGACACGCCAGGTTTTGGAGATGCAGTGGACAACAGCAATTGGTACAAAATACCACCAATCACATGTTCTTCATTTTCCTGTATTCCTCTCTGATCCATGTCCTCCATTTCACCAGCTGGCAGCCAGTAATAAACTATATCGACAGCAAGTTTGAGGACTTCCTTAACGCAGAGTCGAGGGTGAACCGTAGATCCATGCCGGATAACCGAGTTCACTGCTGCCTGTATTTCATCGCGCCTTCTGGCCATGGGTAAGTACAGCATGTAATAGGAGCTGGGGAGAGGCTTTTATGAGGAGAAAATGATTTAAAGATGGCAGCCATGCACAGAAGGAGAGACGCAATATATTCATCTCCCTGTGTTGAAGATGAGGAGACAGTCAGCCAGAGTTTGACCCACAAAGGTTACATAACCCACTTTTGCACATGCTCAGTAAAGATCTGCTCACAAACACAGAAGCAGCCAATCAGAAGGGAGAGCCTAAGATGTTCACACATGCAGACAAACACCTTCTTCTGTCATCTTGCAGCATATTAGAGAGTGTATGTGTGCAGCAGTGGATTTGTACAACTCTGAAATAGATTTAAAATATCCCTGGAGAGGGAATACATCAGTGGAATTTAATCTGCAGTCGGGTGTTCAGCTCGGATTGATATATAAATATCAGAAACGTTTTCTCCAGACCTAACTGTTCTATTCAGCAATGCAGAACAAGGAGACCCCTTACAGTTAAATACAATCACTCAGTTAGTGCAGGGCTTTGAAAATGTGATTATGATCCTCCTCTTTGAAAACTAGACATGCACAGTAAAGGTTCAGTCATGCTAAGCTTCCTTCACTCCCTAGATATATGTTCATGTGTTGTAATATCTGACAAACTTTATACCGTTCAGCTGGCTTTTACTGAAACTTTACAGACATTTGCTGTTTCCCCTTTTTAATTCTATCCAATAAGCAGCCAAGGCACACTTTGGAGCCACTCCATACACAACTCACAGAAAGCTGTAAAATTTGAAAAGGTATAAATCTTGAGTTAAAGGAACGCTCCAGGCAAATGTTCCCAGACGCAAACTTCCTCCAGTGGGTTTGTGTCCCAAGCACTTCCATCAGCAGTCTTCTTTTTTCTGTTTTATTGATGGTTTCTTAAATCATTGCCAGTGTTTACGAGATAATTTAGGAGTTCTAAAACAGACATTTCTGGACAGTCGATATCTTGTCTACCCGAAGTCTGAGTGCAGACATACTGACTCCGGTTTTATCCGGAGCTGCTTTCACTCAATCACTACTGGAGCAGTGGAACACAAACTTCACCCAAATGTGCTTCTTCTGTGCAGATATCACGTCTATTTCTCTATTTTTATTATTCTGCATTCCTGCTCCAACAAACTAAAGCACGCTGTCAGAGGTGTATGCAAACACAAACATCATGCATTGTTTTGTTTCACAAATAGAAAAGACTGCACCCATACAGGCTCCACTGTTTACTGCGTATTTAATCATGTGGTTGTTTGCTGTAATGAAGCTCATATTTGCCTTCCTACACAGCTCAGAGTTCATTGTGTCAGAAACTTATTTGACATTCAGTAGTCAAGACCCTGCAGGGGACACACCACTTTCTTGTTCTTCTCATTTGATTTGATCTAATTTGCTGTTCTTTGTGTCCCCCTGCTGGTGACCCACTAGACTGCAACTCCATTGCAAATTGATGCACTGAAGGTGAAGGCTTGGGTTCATTCATCTGAATTTAATTTTTTCTGTGAGTCATAATGCCTGACAGCACTGCTGACCTTCTGTAAAGTTAACTCAGATATGCAGCAGCCAAGAATTTAATTAACCCAGAATAGTTAGACCTAAACTACAGAGATGCTGACTATAGGGCTGACTAATTTTGAGTTTGAGCTGTTAGTTTCTTTTACTAAAAATATTTCAGTATTCAAGTGTTACATTCATTCTTTTATTTTAGTTATTTTCTTTTACTGATCTGGAATTGCAGTTATCAGTCATCTTATTTTGTTTATAGTAAAGACCGCTTTAACTGTTCCACTGTGATACATGCAGCTAACCAAAGAAGAAATGGAAAATCATGCTAATAAAAATGTGTCTACAATTTGATGCTACCAAGATCTTATTCATTGTTCAGTATTTACCTGAATCCATTTCTTTAGTGGAAACTACCAGCAAACATGGATAAATCTGACTGGAAATGAGTGCCTGACCTACAGAATCTATGACTGAGGTTAAGAACAGACAGATAACAAAGTTTTCTCTCTAATTTCAAAGGGACGGTATTGAAGCAGAACACCAGCATAAGTTACTCCAAAAACTGGAGCTGATCACAAAAATAAATTCTCAAATTATTGTTGGGTGTCTTTCTGTTCATTTATAGTAATATCGTACTTACCATAGATAAATATGAATCAGCCTTGCATTAGAAATGCTGCTTGGTGACTTTTCTGCATGTGAGTCTTCAGACATACATCTGTTCATCAGGCTACAGAGCAGCAAAGTAAGCCAGACTTTCTAGAGCAGTATTGTTCAGAATGAGTCACAGACTTTCTTTGGCGTGTGCAGCACAGTTCCTCCTGCTGTGATCCGAGGCAGAGCCGGGTCCTTTTCAGTGTCATCACAGTGGCACATGTTCAGTACCAATTGCAATGATTTCAATCTAAGAAGAGTAAACAGAATCCTGATTAATTTCCAATAAATATTATCATCACACTTTTCTACATTAATGACATAGCTTTGTTTTCCTAATATGATTTAACCATTTGGCATAGCGTTATGCTTGATTCAAAATGTGAATTCGACCATAGTGACGGGATATAAGGAGTCCTATGAATCTGCAGTGTTCCCCATGGGTTGAGAATTTACATGTGGTGTTGGGCAGACCAGCTCACAGTCTGGGCGCAACATAACTGGATATGGACCCCTCAGTTCGTCATGACTGCTTTCTTTCATGGTTCCAACAAGTTAATCAGAGCTATTTATTTCATTGGAAATGTTTTTCTAATGTAAAGTCTTGATTGATCAATTAATGTAATAATTAAATCAGGGATCTCAAGTTAAATAAAAATGTCACTCTTAAATGTATAACATTTATGGCACTTTTGGCTTTCCATAGGTTCTGCAATTGGATTGGTTTCTATTTATCTACTCTTGTTTAGATTTGCAGGATCATTTTATTTTTCTTTGCTGTATGAACCAGTATTTCCACTGACTAACCTGTATGTGAAATAATCTCCACCTGATTTTAATACCTTCCTTCCTTTTTCTCTCTTTCTTCAGTTTAAAACCTCTGGATATTGAATTCATGAAGAGGCTCCATGACAAAGTCAACGTCATTCCTCTCATCGCAAAAGCCGACACACTGACTCCTGAGGAGTGTCAGCTCTTTAAAAAACAGGTTCGTCTTTCTGTTTCTGCTACACTGGCCATAAAAGGTGTACGTTGCCAAAAAAACAATAGTTTTAAAGACTGTTTTTATCATACTGTTTCCTCTTTATTTTCCTTATAAAACTTGTAATATTGATTGAACAGATGATAAAATTGCTTACCTGTGTTAAATCGAATCATTAGTGCTTTATGCCATTAAAAGGTTACCTATATAACCCCTTAGTTTCATTAGATGCGGAAATCTCAATAATTTTTTCCCCTCATACTTGTAAATGTTTAAATCCTTGTTTAATAGGCCTACATTTACGCTTCCCCCTGTATTTCAGGTCTTTGGGCCGTATCTCTAATTCAGATTTTCTTTCACACCCTGACAGATAATGAAAGAGATACAGGAGCACAAGATAAAAATTTATGAGTTCCCCGACACTGAGGACGACGAGGACAACAAGCTCATCCGCAAGATCAAGGTAATCAACAGAAAATGGCTTTTATTTTACATCAAGGCTTTGAAGAATTTGATCTGTGTCCAAACCTCATATTCTGCTTTTGATCCCTCCCAAAGCTGCTCCCTAAGGAAACTTTAACCATTACTACTAACAGTTGTAATGGATAAAGTTACTACTGTTCATTTAGCTAAAGGAACTTCAGTCTTACTTCTGGGTTGGGAGCTGTGTTCCTTATTGGACCATTTGCTGTGTTCAGTCTTAACATATACAGACCTTGCTGAAAAATAAGAACTTATTAGTTCGACCATATGTTCCACTTTATAATAACTCCCAAGTTAGTCAAGACTATGATGAATAACACGCATATTTAAAAGTAAAATTTAGCTTCCTTCGTTGCCAAAGATCAAGACTCCCTTTTCACATTTGTAGATCCCACAGTCTCCTTCATATAAAGTAGTGGTCGGCAACACTCAGCTCTTTAGCGCCCTCTTTGTGGCTCCCTGGAGCTTTTTCAAATATTTATGATAATAGATTTTTTTGTTTGTTTAATATGGTGTGCAGGAGGTCAAACAAACCTTCATTATATTTTTCAATGCCGTAAACATTTTTATAATAAATACATTTAAACAATAAATGTAAGCATTTCTTTCAACGAAAATTGGCGTCATAGCCATATAGATCAGTGGCCATAGCCTGCGACACACGTTTCAAAGCGGCGGGTGTGTCTCGGGCCATGGATCCCAAAGGGGGAAAAAAGTAATGACCTGATGACAACAGAGGATTCAAAGAAGAATGGACTGAATTATCTGCGTTTATTATCAGTGTGGAAGGGTTGCTGCATTTTTGCTTTGTAATGAGAGTTTATCAAAAAATAGAGTAATTTGGAAAGTCATTTTTAGGGAAGGCAAGCTAAATATGCAGCCAATCACCAAGTTGGGAGGGAGAGAAAAAGTGCGATTGCAGAACTTCTGGATAAATTAGAGGAGCGCAAAGATAACTTTTAGAAGTGGATTATATCTCCAAACTCCACTGCTGCTAGTTTTGTTGCAAGCATGGAAAACCGTTCACAGATCGAACAGGTAGCGCTCTTATGCAGGTATGTGAACTTTCCTCCATATTTTCCTCCCCAAATCCTCAAAATAAAAATGACGTCAAAGAACGCTGGTGACAGAGGATGGGTTAGAGAGCACTGCTCTGATGGATGTCAGTTCCTGCTTGGTTGCTCATGACTCAACAACTCCTCCCAACAGAAACACATCTACCATAGAAAGATTCCTTTATCGGGTTTCTATCATTTCATTAATGCAACAAAGCCTAGACCCGCACAGTGAAGCGGTGCGCAGTAAATTCCACGCAGTGAGAGTGTTCACTGCTCCTTCCTCACGTCATGCTACTATGTAACATTTGCTCCAGGACAAACAGTTAATCATGAATGCTTATTATATATTTAAGCCACGTACTCCTTTTTTATAGTGTATCGAGGACCAACTCTGCCATATTTAAAAATAAATACAGAAATAAATAAATGCTGAATAAATAAATAAGCATGCAATTAATTGCCAACAAAAATACAATAAACAAATAAATGTAAGTAGAAATTAAATTATACAGTAAGACATAAATGTATATAACTCTTTTAATTAGCTTCTTTATTTATTTGCCTTTATAATACTTACCTTATTTATTTTTTTGTCCTTTATAATCTTCAACTTTATTTTTTATTACTTATATTTTTAAGTATTTATTTATGTGCATGTTATAATATTTTTGTCTGTTTTATTCTTCCTTTGTATTTTTTTACCTTAGTTATTTCTTCGCCGCTGTTTATTTCTGTCTGCCCTTTTTACATTTCTGCCTGTCATATTTACATTTGTGTATGGATTTGTGTCTCATTATGCAAATGAGGAGGGGGTTTGTCCTAGAGAGTCAACTTCTGCTCATTGGTTGGCGGTCCATCTTCTTAACCCACAGAGCTCAGAGTACTAAGTGTAATCTAAGTTCTCTTTTCTGTTGCTGTTGTTCAATAAAAGTATGTTTTAAGATTATTTGAGGCGAGAATATTATACTTTTAAGCATCACCATATAGCCCATTCACAGATTTAATTCGTAATTTAAAAGAAAATGTGAAGAACTTGAGAGGAACGCGGCACCAGCGGAGCTCCAAGGGTAATGGCAGCCAGGTCTAACCACAGCCCGTCTGCAGCGGCCCTCTCTCGGAATAGCCGTGTGTGAAGAACCGCTGGCTATGATGGCGATTTTTTTGTTGTATTTGGCAAAGTTTGGCAAAGTCCCTACTCGCGTTCTAATGACTTCCGACTCGACATCAGACTCTCCTCCTGTAGATTCGACCGATGTAGTAAAATGCTAACCAACACGCTTCACACACGTAAAAAAATACAAAGGAAGAATAAAACAGACGAAAATATTATAACATGTACATAAATAAATACTTAAAAATATAAGTAATTAAAAATAAAGTTGAAGACTATAAAGGACAAAAAAAATAAATAAGGTAAATATTACAAAGGCAAATAAATAAAGAAGCTAATTAAAAGAGTTATATACATTTATGTCTCACTGTAAAATGTAATTTCTACTTACATTTATTTGTTTATTGTATTTTTGTTGGCAATTAATTGTATGCTTATTTATTTATTGAACATTTATTTATTTCTGTATTTATTTTTAAATATGGCAGAGTTGGTCCTCCATAATAGTGGGCTAATACGCTTAGAGCCCATCTTGCCATACGAGGCTTATAGAAGACTTTTACATTTTTCGGCTCCAGACAGATTTTTTTGTTTTTTGTTTTTTTTTGGCCCAATATGGCTCTTTGAGCAGTTTGGGTTGCCAACCCCTGATGGTCTGATATAAAGAATAAATTAATTAGTCTTATTTTTTTTTTCTTTATCATTAAATCTTCTTCACATTAACCCAAACTGTTGCACTAATTCCAGCAGCAGCTCTGCAGCGAGAGACACTCTGCCCCTCCCCACCAGCAGCAATCGCTGGACCAAAACAATGAGCCCAGATAGTTTTAGGTGCATTCACACCGAATGCAGTGTGTGCGGCAAGAGCTGAGGACTTGCATTATATCCCTATGCAAACCAGGCAGGAGCGGTTAAGGGGTCAGCAGTGAATTCCATGTGGGGAGAACACACTGCAAATCTATCAACCGATGCAGATACAAGGAAAAACAAACAGCTAATATCAGCCAGCTGGTGTGTTGGCCTGTCTTCTCTGATTATAGGTTTCATTTGTTCCAACATGCAGCTCCTTTCTTAAATACATCAAAAATATTTCCAAAAAATAAATGTTAACTTTTCCAGCCCTTCACCAAAATGTGAACAAAACTGTTCCTCTTTGGAAGCAAACTATATAAACGGTGTGACTTAGTAGAATATATGGCATTTATCTTTCATTGTCCTCCTAAAGGTTATATTTGTTAGAGCAGCATGAGACTCCAGTTTTTTGGGCCTTTGATATGTTTCTAACGTTGCACACGTTTATTTGATTCCTTTGAATTTGGGCCTCTTTGCTGAAGCTGCAGCAAAAATAAAAAAAATGTAATCAACAGCAATCAGAGACATTGCTGACATGTACAGTAGCAGGCTGACTGGGTTGATAGAGACGCGTGTGGGGCTGTGTTTGCCATCTTGCTTATTTTTACTTAATGGGAAAATTTGTTTCTGGGACTTCTTCTATAGATAATATAGAAATGTTTTTAATATTCTTGGAGTTTTTTTGTTTCATCTCTTTTTTTTTTGTTTCTTCTTTTTAGGAAAAGATGCCACTGGCTGTAGTTGGCAGCAATGTGGTTGTTGAGGTGAACGGCAAAAAGGTCAGAGGTCGTCAGTACCCATGGGGCGTGGCAGAAGGTAGGTTGACTCGGGTCCACCTCTGGAAGAGAAATAAACAGGTTTGAACTATGAGAAGAATGTAGACGACTAGAACACAGGCTTCAGTAATTCAAAGTTTCAAGAAACCAAAGAACAGTTTTAACGTTTCATCAGATTTGTTATGTGGATCCGTATAAACTCTCACTGCACTTTATCAGACAGGAAATTTGCCAAAAAGAGGCTGAAACATGTTGCTGTTTAAAGGTGGACGTGTTTGGAAAGTTGTTTGGATGAATGACGTATGATGGAACATCATGCATGTTTCCCCCATCTGTCCACTCAGTGTGTTCTGTACCGGGTAATATATCAACTTGTCAAAAATCTAGATCAGCTTAGCTTTTATTTGGAAACTCTATAATTGATTGAGGAATTGTTAAATCAGAAGCTAATGGAAGTAGATTAAACGCATTTAATTACACCCAAGATAGATTTTTAAAACTGGACTTTATAAATACCTTTCTTTATTACTCTAGAGTTGGATAAACAAATTCTAGCTACACTCTCACTGGAACTTTATTTTATATCTATCACCACTTAATGGTGATGCATCAAACACATAATAGAAAGAAGCATTATCAGCTTTTTGTTCAAGAACTGAACTTGATTTTAAGCCTTCCAGGCTCTAAATGACTGATAAAAAGACCATCAGGATTGAGGCTATTCCCGTCCAGATAAAATAACCAGATTGGGAACAAATGCTTTGATCATAGACAGTAAAACCTCTGGACTGAATTTGTTTCCTTCTTAATTCTATATTGTTTTTTTTTTTCATGAATATTTGATGTAGCATAAACTATCTGATAATCCACTGTTTAGGTGTGAAGTGTTACATTTTGACTAGTGAGGGCATAGATCAGTTAGATCAGTTTCCTATCCTACTTCCCTCCTGCACCAGTGTACCCACTTGTTTTGGTAGAGTTGATCCTGAAAGGGATTCTGGAAAAGGAGAACAGACCTGGAGTCCTCTGGTATTTCACGCATCCTCACAGTCCACCTCTGTAAAGTGTTCTCTTTTCTTTTTTTATGCCGTTTTGGGAAGGGGTCTGTATATCCTCAATGAAATAAAGTGAGAAGCCTTTTGTTGCTTTGTGGTTGACCATGTATCAGTCTGTCACTGTCTCATTCTTTCTTTTCTCTCTTTTTTCCCTTTTTTGTTCTTTGTCTACTCTATGTCTTACAGAGGGCATTTTTGGTAAACAAACCATCATTCACTTTATTTCAACCCCCCCACACCTCTTGCCTCCATGTAAACTCCCACCTCCCTCTCTTCAGAATCTGCCCCTCCCTCCTTTCCCTCCACTTTCATTTGCTTTGCTCTCACCTCATTAGGCTGATGGTCAAACCAATGCTCTGATCAGACTTGGGCTATAGACTGAAAATCTCCGTAACACTAAAGCAGATGAATTATGCATTAACAGTTCAATCCGTAGACACATTTATTGCCATAATGAAAAGCAACACATGCGTCTCACAAACAGAATGTGACGGTTAACAAGTTAACCGGAAGAAACTTTCAGCATAACCTTCCAATGTATGACCTGGTATCTGCCACAACCAGGTAGGGAGAGGAGAAAATGGACACAAGGCCAGGTCAGCTCTTTATGGGAAACTAAATCCAGAGCAATCATTCATGGTTCTGTCCATCATTCAGTGAAGAACTTTCTAGAGAAAAAACGGTTAAAGGCAGCAGTAGAAGCAGATAAAAATAACGGCCCAGGATTACCATCTGTCGGTCAATACATATGCTGTGTCTGAACGTCTGTCCTAACCCCTTAATCTCTAAGTCAATATATAGAGCAGGCACTATATAGTGGACTTTATAGTGACCTTTCGGACAGATGATCACTACCTTTCGCTCCTCGTTGCTGACGTGACTCTGCCTACCGGCACAGCACCCGGCCATCTTTGTTCCGTCTCTCCGTCAACATAAATCCCATGATGCTCTTGCAAAGCATTTGGGGACATATCCGCTGCCGCCTACAGCTGTCTCTACCCGGCACCGGCAACAAATAACAAAGATGGCGCAGTTACTGTGCGCAGAGGCGGAGTCTGCGTAAAGCGAAAAGTAGTGATCATCTGTCCGAACAGTCAGTTAACTGACTCCCCCCGCTCTATATAGTGATTAAGAGATGTAGGGGTTAGGGTAGATATTTGGGCACCTATATAATATGGCGTTATAACTATATAGTGCTCTATATAGGGGTTAGGGCTGACATTCAGTGATCAAAATTAATATGGCGGCTCTTGGTAGCCCTGGCCAGTAATACAAGCATTTAGGCTTAGTCCACTTTCTGCAAAATAAAATATAAAGCTATTGTCCACGATAACTGTATTGATGCATGAAGATATGGTACCAAGATGAAGTTAGGATATAGGAGTTTTGCTCCAACTCCTGGCTACATACCAGCAGATTTCCACCACCCGGTGGATAATAGTGGGACCCATAGAGAGAAAAGTGTAACCCCGTCACATAACAACTGGTACAAGTTTAACATTCAAAGCTCTAGGAGAGGAGAAAACATCCATTTATCATAGTCAATTTATTAAGCCTTACAGATATCTTTGCAATAAACGTAAACGGAATAAATTTATAAATTTATAATGTTTTCATTAATTAAGGGTTTTTATGGCCCATACATTTTGTTGAGGAGAGCCAAGTATGTACCAGGGTTCATATGACGCTAACGTGACATGAAGCTTTTCTCAGAGATTCACTGAATGTTTTCTTTATGTCTGCAGGGGTTTTTGTTCTGTTGTATTTTCTGTTCTGCTTTAATTACCATGACCTGATGCTAAAGCAGAGACATGATGAAATTAGTCAGAAGCAGATAATATACTGGCATCTAGTTTTTTTTACCTGAACCAAAGTTTTTAAGACAATTTAGGTTTCAATCAGAATGTTTTTGTGGTTTCAGTTTTGTAAACAGCAGACACTTTTAGTCGAGGCAGGTCAGAAGTTTCTGATGTGAGGAGGTTATAAGACCTCATGAGGACATTCTTTAGTCATCTGTTTACTCATAATTTTTGGTTTAATAAAAAAAAGACAATGATAATAAGCAACGTTAAAGAGGAAGAAAGCCATAGCAATCAAAGTCCACCTTAAAACTGCCCGGAGATTAAGTTTATTCCCAGGTCTGATTCTGTTAATAATCATGGAGAGAGCTAGAGGCTGTTTGGTGCTGAAACCCCATCTGCAACCAAAAAAAAAAAACTCACCCTAATGCTGTGGTTTCCTTATTTGCTGCTAAGGCTTTGAACACTGATTTAACACTGATGATTTAACACTGATGGTGATCATCAGTGTTAAATCTAAGCCCCAGAGCACCCTGCAGCTCAGCTCGTTCGCCACTAACTGAGCTGAAAGGTGCGGAGCGGGGATGGTATGAAGGCCTTGCTGCATCTCTGGATCACAGACAGCAAACCAACATGCTCTAACACATTGCTTATAGTGTCATAAATAGTTATGGGTAGTTAGTGTTTACTAGCGGAGCATGTAGCAGCTTATTTGATGAATTTGGGTAACATGGCTTGTGATAAATTTTCACTCATTAGCATACAGAATTTGACTGTTAGAGCTTCATCTTGATAGAAAAACATCCTTTTGTTCTGCATGTATTAAATAAAAGGCTGTGTGCTCTTTTTTATTGGACCAATTCTATTTCATCTTCAAGCCATTAAGGAGCACAGTCGGTAAATAAAAGCGGTGAAAATGTTTCTGAACTGTATTCTGATTGGTTACCTTTGAAAAATAGGATCCAAAAGCGGTGAGGCACCATCAGTAATCAGGTGTTATCTGACATTTATTAATACGTTTTTAGACTCTGTTAAATCCTTTTTTGTTTTCTTTTGACCCTTAACTTTTACTTAGATTCTCTACCTGTTCCTTTACTGAGGCTTGCACTCCCTCCTGGTCATGCATAGAACCCCCCCAATAACCGCCACACTCCCTTCTACAAAGACCTGTGTTCCTTATCAGTCAGTTTGGTCACATGCAGGTTTTGGTGTTTGATCCGGGCTGAATCTGGGCCAAATGCTGGCCAGTTCTGGGCCAAGTGTGAGCCGTACGGATCCCAGCAGCTCCAGACCCAGATTTAGCCCCTGGCTGGGCGCACACAGTAACTTAAAAACCGTACCCCTCCCCTTCGTCAGAGCTCCCTCCTCTAGAAGA
Organism: Cyprinodon variegatus; assembly: GCF_000732505.1. Taxonomy (NCBI): domain Eukaryota; kingdom Metazoa; phylum Chordata; class Actinopteri; order Cyprinodontiformes; family Cyprinodontidae; genus Cyprinodon; species Cyprinodon variegatus. The sequence continues at coordinate 131,508 of NW_015151316.1, read as the reverse complement.
GACAGGAGGTCAGTGGCTGCTTTGGAAGGCCAAGGGCAAGGACAGCTTAAGTTTCATCAATGGTAAGGTGTCCTCCTTCTTCCCTCTGCTGGTCATGATGTGCTGCTGAGTTGGTGGGAGGCAGAAAGGAGCAACGTACTGAATGAAGAGGAGGCTTGGAGATCCACCATGTTCAACCTGAGCAGTAGTTTATCTGGAGTCCTTTTCCAGAATCCCAAAGTCTGACCTTTTTACCCTGTCTGCTTTGTCTCAGTGTAAACTTATAACCATTCCACTGAGCCACAAAGTGGGAACAGTCATGTTGTCTTACCCTCAGTACCTCCGTCTGTGTGGCGTTCTGTGAGTCCAGTAGAGTAACACTGTGATCGGATAGGACTTTTTTTTTCTACCCATTTAAAAGTATAACTCACTAAAACAGATAAATCTCTTTGTTGTTTTAAAAGTCATTTATTTAATGTGCTCAAACTGGTCATTAAAGTTGCTTCCGCATGATGTTTCGATGTGCTTTTCTTCCTACATCTTAAAGAAAAGTTTATATTCTCTAAAACCTTTTTAATGTTTTGATGAAAATGTCTCCCAGAAGCTACATTTCCATTGAGAGGAATTCCTTCCAGGTGGCAATGGATTTGCAAAGGCAGTTAGATGCACTGTTTTGTACATCCAGCTGCTCATACAGATTATTTCTTTCACTTCAGAGCTGTAGGATTCAGGAAAATATTTCAAATAAAATAAATCTGGGTTTGTTGTTAACAGGACAGCAGGAAAACAGCCGTTCGTGTGAAACGCTTAGCTGTTTCATTCATTCATTATTTTAGAAATAAATCTTTGACCGTGTTGGACACACATTGTGACTGCTGGTTTGGAGAGTTTAAATTATTTCAGATTAACCATTATCTTTTTGATTAGCAAGGAGCAGGGCTGAAAGGGTTTGATTGTACAGGGTTTGTCTCCAGTTTGTCCTGTAGGTGTCAGCAGAGCGCATGCAAAGGCCCTGAGGGGCTCATTGACTTTCTAAACACTTTTGTCTCGGGCCATTAAGGATCTCTAAGACTTCCGTGTAACACTTCTGTTTAAGTTGCAAAAAAAAAAACTCATTAAAGCATCTGAGAAAATCCACCATCTAAAATAAAATGGCAATCTCAGCAGGTGTGCTTGTTGTGGGAGAAACTCCTACATATTCCTGAAATTTAAATCTCTAAAAGAACTCATCCTATCTGATCATAGTCTTTCTCTGTTGTTTTCTCTAGATACAGTACTAACACTATAAAATTTTGTTACCATGGGAACGGATCTCGTTGAAAATGGACCCCCTTCCTTTAGACCTCCTGAATGACTGAACTGTCTGTTTAATACTGACTTGCATTTTAAAGTTTTTAGTGTGAAGATCTTTGAATCCATGTTATCTCAGCACTAAATCAAATACTGAACAGTTGGTAAGTTTTTAGTGTAGAAAGGAAACAAGCCACAGATATCTGAAAATCCACCGCAGAGATAATCTGAGGATGAATTTGATAAGACATGGTACTGTTGAATTGTGTGTCTGACTGCTGCTGTTTTCTTCTCTCTGCTTGCTATGTTTCAGTTGAGAACGGGGAGCATTGCGACTTCACTGTGCTGCGCAACATGCTGATCCGGTGAGAAACAGGGTTTTACTGCAAACCTGCTTCTCTCATTTTCACAGGGATGTGCCCCAATGATGTCCATCTGATAGTGGCTTCAAGCTTTCTGTCCCTAAAACTGTTTTAATTCTGCATTTGGAAAGAAAGTTTGGAAAAAGGTGCTACAGATTTGAAAAGTCCATTCCACAAATTGAAATAAAGATAATATTCACAGAATAATCAGAGCATAGTTTTATTATAGTTATTGATGCATTTAAAGACAAAATTTAAAATTTTGGCTTTTTCTACGTAAAACAGGGATGTTAAATTTCAGTGTTAGTTTATTTGTCATACGAAACAAAGGCTGTTTGGCAGGACTGGGTATCGATTTTAATTTCAACGATCGACTGCATAATTATCCAACATATCAATATTTTTAGATTATTATTTAGCAGCAAATGAACAGAGTAATAGCAGTTTTTGGCAGCTATAGAGAGCTATATGGAGAAAGGATTCAAAATGGGAATAATTTTTTATTATAATTTTTCTTTACTCTGTCCTATTTTATAAAAAAAATCATGATGTAAGATAAAAGGACTTTAATATTTGAAATAAGTTATTTGTTTTATAAGATTTTTGTAGATAGTAAAAAAATAAAACATTTATTAATTACTAAATATCGTTTTTTATTAAAGGGTCAACTGGGCTGCTTTAATCCAAAGCTTAGAGCTTTTTTGTTGTTTTTGCAGCATTCAGATGGGGTTTTTCAGAATGGGAAAATTCAAACAAAACAGATAAATGAATAGCACTAAAATGTAAATTGTTCAATATTTGTTTTTTTATTTAAACACATTTTATTTAAAAATTTGTTTTCATGTTGTGTATGTGATTTTAAATTTGTCTTCTGTTAGATTTTATGTTTATCGTGTCATATCTTTGATTTTTGTTTGTTTTTTGTTTTTTTGGTAAATATGGACCTCGGTCTGTCCATAATGTTTTGCGGTTAACCCCTTTGCGGTTAATATTGTCATTGATGGGGGGTTTTGTAGTTGGAAACTAACACAAGAGAGAAGATAAACTTACTTGCGCATACATATCGCAATAATAGAGGTTTTTAGGTAAGGAAAGCAAATGATCATTTTGTATTCATGCGATCATCCTGAAACGGCTCAGGCGTCTGTGGGTACAGTGTTTGTTTTGCAAAAGAAAGTTGCGGGTTTGATTTCAGTTTCCTTCTATAAACTGATCATTAGTCCCTGGGCAAGCTGCTAAACCCAGGTTACCTGCTGTATGTTGCTTTGACCTGGCTCAGTGACGACTTTTAACCGATTTAAACATGGTGTTCTGTATTCTGATGGATTTGGGAGATGTTTATTTCTGTGTTTTTCCTTTTTTTTTTCTCTCCTTCCAAAGGACACACATGCAGGATCTGAAGGACGTCACCAACAACGTCCACTATGAGAATTATCGCAGTAAAAAACTGGCCGCTGTCACCTGTAACGGGGTGGACACCACCAAGACCAAAGGGCAGCTCACAAAGTAAGACCTCAGCTCTAGGGATTACTATTTCTTTTTAAATAGTAGTATTCTATTCATACATAAAAATACTGTAATGCCTCAGTACGGGGGGAGAAAATGAAGTTAATATTTTCCAACTGTACAGCGCTGCGCTTCATGAGAGTCAGAGATCCGGTTCAGTTTCAGCTGATAGAAAACTCCACCTAGCAATCTCTGTGAACTTCTCTTATCTCCTTTATTTCTGTGACCCGCAGGAGTCCTCTGGCTCAGATGGAGGAGGAGCGCAGGGAGCATGTGATGAAGATGAAGAAGATGGAGGCGGAGATGGAGCAGGTCTTTGAAATGAAGGTTAAGGAGAAGAAGCAGAAGCTGAAGGATTCCGAGGCTGAGGTTGGTGATAATGATGGTTTACCTCAGTGCTGACTTATCTTCAACCGTCCTGAATGGTGTAGATGTAGAAAAGTTTAGAAAAGATTATGATTGAAATATCAAAACTGACTTTATTAGATAACTTGTGAGCTATTTAGAGGATGCATGAAAATGAGGTCAAAGATGAGTCTAGGTATATAATTCAGGGACCTCAGTAAATTTATTGGCTGACTAATTATCTTCCTTTACAGTTAAAGGTATAGAGGATGATCTTTTATTTCTGGATGGATTCATAAAATAAGTGGTCCTCCTAATTGTCAATCATCCTGGTGATATGTGTACGTAAGGCCATCCTATGTGCTTGTCCTGCTATCTTTTTGTGCGCATTTACACTTTCAGGTGTGTATCTGTGGTGAGCTGCGGTTTCAGAAAGTCATTGAAGCTCACCTTTCTCACCACGGGTCTTTGAAAACGGCTGAGGGTTGTAAAAGTGTCTACCATGTGTATAAAAACAATAGAAAAGCATCAGAAGTGACAGATATATCCTAGAATGTTTTGCGCGGAGAGCTCTCCTCCCAAAGCATTATGGGATTTGCTGTCACAGTGGCCCACTGTCGCCATAGGCTGTTGCTATCCGACAGCGGAGACTAAGATGTAGCAGTCACCACGTGGTGGAGGTGGAGTTACGTTACCAATGGAGCAAAAAGCATTGATCTGTCCAAATGATCACTTAACTTGCAGTAGAAAACCAGTATTAACTTGAGTCCGAAAGTGATTCGATTCTGTGCTGATTTTTTTTAATCCACAGCTGGAGAGGCGCCACGAACAGATGAAGAGGAACCTGGAGGCGCAGTACAAGGAGCTGGAAGAGAAGAGGCGAGTGTTCGAGGATGAGAAGGCCAACTGGGAGGCTCAGCAGAGAATCCTCGAGCAGCAGAAACTGGATGCCTCCAAGTCAGTACCAGTTTGCTTTGCCTTCATCACCTTCTGTTTAGCTGTTAATAGTGACGGAACAACATTATGAGACTGAGGAGGAAATGGGAGGAATTTAAATGTTGATTGACTTTTATATCAACTATACTTTTGTATCAAATTCACAGCAATAATCAGAAAGCTTCCTGAGCTTTAGTGAACTCCAAGGGCCCAACACAATTTTTTATCTCTGTTGGAATCAAACTTCTTTTTACACCATTTTACACTTGATCTTGAACGATCTTGAAGGTAAGGGAGAGTTGCACTCTCCCTTACCTTCATTGCTTTGGCTTGTTGACCAATGGTATGGTACAGTGAAGTAATCACAGTCACATGTTATGATAAATATACACACAAAGGATGTATTTACTGACAAACTGAGCAAAAACAAAGCTTAAAATATAAAAGAAAAAAAATATATGTCAGCAGGCGCAGTAATTTGTCATTAAAACGTTCAGTTACTGGTGTATAAATAAATAAAAAAATGTCAGATGCACCTTTCATTGTCTTGGTTTAGTTTGGAAAATAGTTAATGTATTTTATTGTTTCTCCTTTCTCTGACAGGACGATGGAGAAGAACAAGAAGAAAGGGAAAATCTTTTAAAGCCAGAGAAAACCTCCCGGTTCAGTTTCAAACTCCTCTACCTGTCCATGTCCTCTGAAGTCTTTGTGTCATGTGGGCCTCAGACCGATCATTCAGTCAGATGTCAAATTCAACCTCCCCCGTATCACACGACGCAGAAACGGACTCGCCTCTGCAGCGCCTCTGCTTCTCATGAGGAATGCATGTTTGTGCTTTTCTATTTGCTGTATTTCTTGACAAAGAGGGACCTTCCTCAGAGTTACCACGTGGCAGGGACCATGCATATCCATTTGTAAACATGTAGTTTTTCAGGTCCGCAGATAGCGGTTTGTTTTACTGTTAGGAAGCTAGAACCCCTCAGACATTGAGTGTTTGCAGTGTTGTCAGTCTGCTGACGCTGATTCTGCTTCAGGAGCTGCTTGATCCGACTGCAGACAGACTAGTTAGTGAACCCGTTCAGCGGCAGATCTCCGTCTGCCTCAGGAAAGGGTAAGAAAACAGGATTCTGTGGCACTATTCAGGTTTTAAAACACTCGTTAACAAGGTTTTTCCAAAATAACTTTTCTTCCCTTGTCTCTAGTTAAAAATATCTTCTAAGATTAACGGCTGTAAACAAATGAAGTAAAAGCTTCTCAGTCTGAAGCATGTTTGCATTCTGTCCAGCTGAAAAGGTGTTCTGCTAACCAGTTAAAATCAAAATGTTTTTTTTTCTTTATAATAGTATGAAAAATAATCCCTTCTGATTTCACGTCTGTTCTGAAACATTAGAATTATTTCTGTTTATTCTAGGATATAAAGTGAAGCCTCACTGGTGTGACATCACAGTGAACAAAGGTGTTTTATATTGATGGGTTTTATATCATCCACCTAAACCCTCTATCATGATTATTCCCAATAGTTTATGCAAAATTACACAAAGGAGGATTTGTTTAATCTGTAAATTGATAGAATTCCAATCAAAATAAAGTTTTTCATATTTGTTTTACAAATAAACTCACCTTTATGTTGATAAATAACAGAACAGATTTAAAGGGTTTAGTTTACTATTTCTTTCCTCAGAGCTGTAATGTTTTATTTTCATATGATGGATATAAAATACTGGTTGTACTCTACCTTAATCCCTTCTTTGGTTGAATAAATCCCTTCTTCCTCCTGATAAATAGCAGGGCAAACCCACAGCACATAAAGTATTAACTGTATTTACCTGCTTCTGATGTGTACAAACAAGAAGCTGTTCAGTTTTTCTTTTTTTTTTCCACATTATTTCAGAGCAGAACCGCATTCATCTATACATCTGTCCCCTTAAATAAAGCTCCTCACAACTGCTCCCCCTTTTTTGTTTACATCTAATCTGAAATCATAAGAATCTGTAACGACTGACCCAAATGCTTAAGTTTAGCTGTATTTTTTGTAATATTTTCTTTTTTTATATATATCTATATAAATACAATGTTTCTTCTTTGTTTATCATGTTTTCTGTCTCTTAACTGTACATGGTTAATATTAAAGTTATGCTTTAACAATAACTGCCTGTGATTTTCTTTTTTTAATCGTTTTAGGCACTTAAAACTTGGGCATTTACAACTTTTCATGCTGTTGGAATTGAATAAAATTATTTTTGGTGATTGGGAAAAAACAAATGTTCATCTTAAAGGAAAGTTGATATGCTGGTGAAGATTCTCAGTCATCCAGGCCATAGTCATTCAAAAAAAAGTTTTAAAAAATCAACTGGACTTTTTTTCCAAGTTTGAAGACATTTCACTTCCCATCCAGGAAGCTTTTTCTATTCAAAATGGCTGAAATTGCTCTGAGTTCTTTGTTAGCCTGCAATTCCTAAAAATTTGATAGTGATATGTTATAATTTTAATAACTAGCTACACCAAATATTTTTTAAACCAAAATAAGTCATTACTGAGTTGTCACATTTTTGTGAAATTAAACTTTATTGATGAAAATAAGCACAGTAAGCTGTATAATATTTTGACGTAAGCAAAGAAAGGCAAATATGTGTATATTTACAGTGGGATTCCAAAGTCTGTAAACAAATAGTTTAGGGTTTATTTTGATATAGACCAACTTCAAAAAAGTCATTTTAAAAAGTTCAAACATATTAATTAAGGCTTTTAAATTAAAGATTGTATCATTTATGTCTTTATTTTTTCTAAAACGCTGTTGAAACTAAATCGGTATTTAGTAAAGGTTAAAGTCCAAAATGAATAAAGTAGAAAACCCTCCTATTTAGTGGCCAAATAAAAAAAAAATCTAGGAAACATTGGTTTGCATTTATGACAGGGTTGTTCAGGTTTCCATGGAGATGATCAGAGCGTTTTGGACCCTGCTGCGGGAAGTGATGAGCTTCATGCTGTTCAGACTGCAGGTGAAGAGGATGGCGCTGCTTGCTCATTATCGCTCTTGGAGACTTTTGGAGTTTTCATGAAAGCTCTGATGGCCCATTTCTGAGTCAGACCCACACAGTAGTCCCCTTGAGGAGTGTTAATCCTGCAGAAATAAAAATTGGTTGTTAATACGTTTACATTACAGGAGACTGAGAATTGCTTTCTATAAACTTTCGAATTATCAGTGAGAGATGGACGTACACAAATCCTCGTTTTGAGCAGCTCTGATGAGTTTTGCTGATGGACAAAATGTGGGCGTCTGGGATCCTGCCTGTGAAGAATTTAAAGCAGCACCTCCCGGGCTTCAAGTCATTCGGTCCATGAACTGAAAAAAGAATAAAGCTCCAATGATTAACATGAAACAACCTGATGCTTTTATTCCTATTAAATATGCCCTCAGTAAAACCCTTCCTCAGAACCAAAGCCTCATGGATCGAGTTCAGGGAAAATATTTTCAGGAAACCTCATAAACCTTTGATCGGACAATTTCTGGTATACCGGTTGCAAGTTTTCTACTCTGTAAAAAGTGTTTTTGAAGAGAAAGCAGTTGTGAATCTCTACACATATATTGATCAGTTTGTAAGAACTGCTTTACATCTCGGCTGAATGGAGCCAACCAGCTTCTGGCTCCTCTGAGCAGGTATTCCAACCAACGGTAACTAGACTGGTTCACATTATCTCTACTTTCTATTCTGTTTCAAGTTGGACAATAGTTGGAGGTTTGAACTAAGATGCTGCTCATCTCCTGGTTTGGTTTGAGTTTCATCACTTTCCAGGCATTTTATATTTCATATAAGGTGACATAACCTCTGGAAGCCCTTGGATTGGTCTGTGGTTGGAATCAGTGATATACCTATGAATTATCTGAGACAATATTAACTTTTGTTTCTTGTGTCAGAACACAAAGGGCCAGGTTCACTAGTGCTAAATGGCCCATAATTATAAAGCACTTTTGTTAAGTCAGGAGGACACTGGACCAAAGTGCTTCACACTACATTTATCGATGGTGGCAAACTACATTGTAGCCACACCTGCCCTGGGGCTCACTGACAGAAGTAAGGCTGGCGTGCACTAGCGTCACCGGGCCCTCTGACCACCATCAGTGGGTTGCTTCACCATCAATGCGGGTGAAGCCATAGCCAGGGCTTGAACCATCAACCTTTCAATTTCAGGGCAAACTCCAACATCCAACGCCTTCTCTGCCCTGTAATGATGCCATGAGTGTAAGTGAATGGTGTCCATTACCACTCCTGCCATTTTCTATCCATTGTTAATGTTTACTTTGTTTAATTAATAGATGTTTTATTTTGTTTAAATTTA
>NW_015151316.1:109831-121104 GCF_000732505.1 Cyprinodon variegatus | reverse complement strand
CTTTGATTTTACGCCACCCATTTGTTTATTTGTTTATAGTTACCAGGAGGGGTCAGAAGTTATCAGTCACCTACGGCTGCATAGCTGAATAATACCAGGCCCTGAGAGAAATATTTGCTCTCCTCATTTAGAACAATACTTTACATTTCTTGGCCAAATGCCTGTAACTTGAAATAAAATGATAAGTGTACATTTTTCTAACAATTCCCTTCTGTTTATAATTTTATTTACAATTGAACCTTAACTTTAGCCTACTTCAAGTACTCATTACTTGCATGCTGCATTTTCAATGAGACTGTCATTTTGTTAAGCATTTATAAAAAGAAACTTAAACTACAGGTTGTACTTCTTCTAGAGGAATTTGTGAAAGCATTTGATATTGAAACATTACATTTCCCATCGTTTTAGCTATCATAGATTTTAGGCAAGGGATTACACAGGCAGTAAAAACACAAAAAAGGATAACAATAAACAGTGTCAATATCTTCAGGAAGAGGTGCCACTACAGTCCTGACATGAGCCAGGAGAGGAAATCCATTCTTAGAGGAACTGCATCCTGGGACATGGCTTGTTGCAGATTCCTTAAGGCAGACATAGCTTCAGTAACATGAGTTTCATTAGCATCAGAAATGTATGTACAGCAGGATGTTTTAATCATCACACATACACCGCCTTGACTAGCAGTTAACATGTCAAGAACCATTCTGTTTTGCAGTTCCATTAAAGGCATTTCACTTAATTGCTTGTTTTGTCCCTTATTGATGTCCATTGTCATGTTCACCAGGGTCTTCATTCTGTAGTCCAATGTCTCGATCATTAACATAGTTTTGCCAACCCCCAACCATGGGAAAAATGAAAGTACTATTTTGCTAGCTGTGCTCCAGTGCTTATGTTCAGAGGGAACGTTGGAACCCCATCTGGGATCATGGGGTTGGAACACTGAGCTGGAGCTGAATTCTTTTCTCCCTCTATTAGAAGAATGATGGTCCTTCACAGCCTGAGCTGAGATGATGACAGTGTGGTCAGAAACGAACACAGGAGCACAGGTGCCTGACCAGTTTACAGGCAACAATGGATAGATGCTGTTTCCTCCACACAGGAACCAGCCACCCTGTGTAGGAAAGTTAACTTGTGGTTTCCAAGTAGAACAGTTTGTATACGTTCCATTAGGAAGGATGCCGCAGACAAAGTCAGAGTAGAGGTCAGTGATGGTACTCTGGCATCCTGTTACACGTCCTACCTTCACCATATTGTTCCCACTACGTGAACGAATACACACTGGGTGTGTCACTCCTTTAGGCATAACAGCCTTCATCTTGGTGGGATAAACTGTAACATTGCTGATAGAGAACAGTGTCTTTACCCCTTTGCACACCCGCTCCATCATAATCTCCCCAGTCGTGGCATTCATTAACTTAGCAGGCATAAAATGGAATGCACATGATGCAAAACAAATAGCCTGTGAGGCGTTCATGGGGGTTATGTATAAGGTAGGTTGCTTAGTAGATTTAGGCATGACAGAACAAACGTAGCAATCAGTCTTGTTGTGCTGCAGGGCTAAAGCCCTTGCATACGTTTCCCATAGGTTGTCAACATGGTGGTTTGGGATATCACCCAGCCAAATATTCATGGCAGTGGATTGGATGGCCCTCTTCCCTCTTTCACTCAGCGGATCTGGACTGAAACAGATATAACACACAACAGCCACAACGCAAAAGAAGCCCCATCTCCATGGGAACATCATCTTTGCTAGGTTAACAGAGATGTTAATTTACCCAGGACTCTAAAGAACAGGGATCAGTTGATTTCTTCACCGACGTTGAGACGAGTGGGCCTAAAAAACCAAACCCCTTTGTAGTCGGACTTCCCCACTGCTCCAACCTTAGGTGTTTAACACTCTCTGTAACTTACAGTGGCTGAGGTGAATCCAGGATGGTCTTTCAGCAATCTTCACAGCTGTTGGCGTGGTCAGGAGCACTTGGAATGGTCCTTCCCATCTTGGGCTCGCCCAGTTCTTCCTTCTGATGACTTTGATGAACACCCAGTCCCCTGGTCTCACTGCTTGTGGATCCTGTGGAGATAAAGTTCCTTCTGGCAGTGAATTTGAATTGGACACTTCTTTAGACTGCAACATTTCTCTCATGTCGTCTGCTAGTGTCTTTTCTTCCTCCTTAGGTGGCGTTTGTGTGGTGAACAGCAGTAATTTGTATGGTCTGCCATGTATTATTTCAAACGGAGTCAAACCACTGCTTGTTGGAGTTATTCTCATCTACAGTTTTACTAAGTCAAGGCATTCTGGCCATGGCCTCTTTGTTTCTTCCATACGCTTTTTAAGCCTGGATTTAACTGTCCTATTTGTTCTTTCCACAAGTCCTGCACTTTGTGGATGATAAGCTTGTTATTTGTAACCTGTTTGCCATTTGCTGAATCACCTGATTAAAAAAATGTGGACCATTGTCACTGTAAATTTTCTGTGGGATGCCAAAGTTTGGAACAACAACTTTGCATATAGCTTTAGCTACTGTCAATGCATCTGCATGCTTTGCTGGGACTATTTCAACCCATTTTGAAAATGCATCAATCATAACTGAACAGTATTTGTAAGGGCCACTTTTTGTTAGTTCAATAAAATCCATATGCATCACTTTAAAAACTCCCTCTGGTTCTGGAAAATGTCCTTGTTTTGGTCTTATATTACCTTGAGGATTATGTCTAACACAAACAGTACAGGCTTTACAAAAAATGTTTGTAAAAGATTTAAATCCATATGTTGTAAAATGTTGCTGAATTAAAGTTACCAACAGGAGGCCATGTCTCAACAGGAGAATATGGATGGAAATCAGATGCGCCTTCTGCAGCTTTTAAACATGGGCCTGTGTCTCTCCACTGTGCTTCACTGGTATTAAAAAATGACAAATGAGGTACCCATGGTAAGCGATACATTCCTTGCATCTGTGTAGAAAGCAAAACAGTAACTGCTGCGAAAAAAACTCCCATCTGTGTACATATTTTGTGTAGCCATGATCGTTATCTACTGCTACAGAAACTTTTTTGCAAACCTTTTATCTGGAGTTAAGCACACATTCATAGTGGTGTATAGATCAGCTAACAGAGTTTCATCCTGTGGATCTGACAATGTGCTTCTAGCATTTTTCATAAGTTCGCTTTTCTGTTTTATTTGGAGTAGAGACGGTAAGCATAGTGCATAAAACACAGGAAGATTTTGTTGCAACGCCATTACAGGTTCTATACATACAGCCTTCATGCCCCCCTGAGTGGGGAAAATTGCAATGCCTAAATTTTCTATCAAGCCCCGTCCTAACAGATTAATGGGGCAGGTTGATGACATTACTACAGGAGCATGTAACCTTTTTCCTATTTGAGGGTCTTTTATTTCTATTGCCCTTGACATCAATTATTGGTATATTTGACCATTTGCTGATTTTACAAAAATTGGCATTTTAGATGCTTTTAGTCCTACTTTATCTTTAATACAAGTTTTACAGGCTCTTGAATCACATAAAAAAGTAACTTGCTGTCCATTAATTGTACTATGTATGGTTTTTCTTTTAATGCATTTAACAGCTCCCATGCTCCATACACATTTACTGTTTTTAATGGCCCATTTCCTCTAGCACCTAGTCCCACCTCAGATGAAGAACCGCCTCTTCCCCTGCCCCGCGGATAAGGTGCTGGTATCTGATTGGGACACTCCCTAAAGCAATGATCGGGTGACCCACTATTCCAGCATCCCTCATCTGTTTTTACTTGTCTGGGCTGTAAGCCCCCTCGGCCCCTACGACCGCCGCTGCCTCCTCGTAAACCTCCTTGATGCCTTCGATGGGGTCTGGTGGCTTGGAAAGAAAATATTTCTTCTGGGTCGCATATAGAATCGGCAAAGAATATTTGAGCCCCCCCACCTCCAGACACACCACCTCCCCTTTTTAGCATGTTTTTCGCGTGGCGCGCATATTCCTTACTTTGCTTACATTAGACGTTGCCAATGTGATTAAATGTTCTTTAACCCACACTGAGATATGTGGCTGGAAACCTCCCATTAGCATGTTTTTTTTAGTTGTTGCTGGTATGGTGTTTCATCTCCATCAGCTGTGGAACCTGTATTCTTTTTCAAAACGTAATTTGAACTCATCTACATCTTCTCCTATTTTTTTTTTTTTTTTTTTTATGGACCCTAAATGTCCATAATCCGCTCTCCTGCGAAAAACCTGCGTCTGCCACAGCCATCCACTGCTGTCTCTGTCCCTCTCCCATTGGCATTTTTTTTTTGTAACTTTAACACCTGCAAACTTTAATCTGTTTTGCAAGGGATTTTAACCACTTATCTACATTTGCGGGGGACTTTAAACCACGCGTCTTAGCACCTACTTGGTTTGGTTGGTCTTCTCCCGGTCAGATCCCGTCAATCCCTCACTGGCAAAAGGAGGACCTGGGACGTTGCTCCTCTCCTCAGCAAGTGGGAATTTTGGGATGGGATCCGCCTATATTTGCTGAATGTGCTCATATCTGCATATTCATGAGCAAAAGGGAATGGTTTTGGAATCCACCGACCCCTGCTTGGTTTATAAAATTCAACCTTTGCTTTAAATTCAGCCTCCAGTAGAGTAGGGGGATTTGGTGATGGTGACCATTTCCTGCCAATAGTGGTTTAACTCTTCTCTCCACCTGATTCATCACTTTCTTTCCATAGAAATATTTCTCTACAATGAAATATTTCCACAATTTTAATCCCTTTTCCATTTTTTTCACAATGGTTTTCTAACTTTTTTTCATGAGGAAGGACTCCACTTAGTTTAACTCATTGTAACAACATTTAAAATGGCAATATTTTAAAGTTGTTGAAACCTACAGTCTTTATTGTCGTTTATTAATTACAGCACAGCTTTTCAACGTTTTTTAAACCTTCCAAGCACCCTGATTCTTTCCTTTTTCAGACATGATGTGGTACCTTTGCTGCTCTGTCTGGATTTATCATCCTATTGATATCTATGATCTGTACTTCAGCTGTAAGACAAATGATCTCATATATGACATTACAAAGATTATAAATATTTAGCTTGACGCTTGTTTTGAGGTGTTTGTCCACATTTGATTTGTTTGGTTGTCCTAAAAACACAGAGCTTTGATTTAGCGCCATCCATTTGTTTATGTCCATTTTTAACAATATTGTTCCAGAGTGCCAATTTGGATTTTATTTATTTTGTGTTAGCAGTGTTAGAATTGCCACCTGACATTTACTATCACTACATATTTAGTTATATATATCATTTGATCCACCTTGCATTCACAATATCTTTAAGAATAAATTCACCACCTTGGTTTATGCACAGCACTGCTGTGGTAAACACTAAAAACTGAAATAATAATAGTGAGTCAAAGTTTCTTGAAAAAAGTTTATTTTCTCTTTATTTGGGCAGGACAATAAGCCATTGAGATAAGATGATTTTAATATTAGAAAAAGAATTGTCATGAATTTGTCATGATTCTGCCCTTTCTTGACTTTTTAGTTATTTTTAAGTTTTAGTTTGGGGTTCTCAGTTATGCTTTATTTTATGTTATTATGTGTTTGTCAAGATTTATATCATTTTTTAAAATTGTTTTGTTTTACTCTCCCTTATTTATTTCAGTTATCTCTTTTCAGCATTTTTTGGGTTTAGTTATTTCTTGGTCTGGTTTTAGTTGCAGTCATTAGTTTTATTTCCTTTAGCTTCATTTAAGTTCTTTCCTAGTTACAATTAAATTGTGTTTTCCCTGGTCATTCTTTGTTTTCCCCTAGTGTCCTTTTCCTTTCCGCTTAGCTCCTTTTTAGTTGCTTTCATCCACACCTGCTCCCTATAAGCTGATTGCCCCATATATTGTTTCTTTTTCCTACACATACACGCCCTGGGCTGTTATTCTTTGCTGGATTCTCTTCATTTTGTTTGTATGTTCCTTCCAAATGTCTCCCCATTTTGGTTTCTATGTTCCTTGCCTGTTGAGTCTATATTTATGGTTCTGTTGCCACCAACTTCATCATTAAACCTACAAGAAATAATCTCTGCTTCCGTCTCTCATTTTGGTCCTCTGCAAACATCCACCAACCCTCACAGAAATATATTCTTATATTTAAAAAAAAAAAAAGACATCTTTGTGAAATTGATGTAGGTTTTTTAGATCATGCTTAGACCTATTTCTAAATCTTGAGTCCATAACTGTGAGGGGACAAAACCATTTATAAAACCAATGTTAGTTAGTGCTAAAATTGTTTTAGGCAGAACAGGATATCTTTATTTTCCTCCAAATCTTCAATGTGGTCCTAGTCCCCTCAATCGTTTAAATCTCACCTAGCAGGACATTCAAGAAAGGCAGAGTCTGTAAGAGCTGTTGGCATTTGGTATTTTTCAGGATTAACTTTAAATCCTGAAAATACCAACATGTGGAAGTATTATCCTTTATGTGTGGGATTGTTATTGTAGGTCCAGGGAGATACAGAAGCACATCATCTGCGTATGATGATAGTTTGCCTTGTTCTCCGTTTAATGTCAGTCTCTTAAAGGTATAGTGGAGGATTTTTGCAAATTTTTTAAAAGACATCTCCACTTAAAAAAAAAAGCCCATGCAAAGCCCTGTACCTGCTCCCGACAGGGAACACCTATTACACGCATGTGAAGGCGTGCACAAGCCCATTTCTCCTCGTGCACGCTCTCTTTAAAAGTTGCTGTTTGCATCACTTATAGAAGCTTACTTTCCAAAAGAAGATTTGCAATTTATCTACTGTGACAGACTCACAACAGGTTTTACAGCATGCAGAGAATTGCCACCCCTCTCACACAGTGATGAGAAAACAGATTAAAATATGAATGAAAAGGGAACTTTTAAACATATTCTTAATGTTTTCATATTTCTTATGCATGGCTGCCCTAAAGTTGAGAGTTTTGTTGGACAGATAAATGCCAAGAAATACCTGCCTGCCAAGAATTATGGCTCAGCTCGGCTATCGGGGCCTGATCATTGTTGCTATTTCTGACATTGTTCCTGATTTTAACTTTAGTTCATGTTCTCATTCCCAGAGGCCAGTGTTGAGAGAGGTTTTTTTGTGTGTTTTCGTAGAGTTCCTGATCATGTGAAGTTTTAGCGTACCACAGTTTTCCTGTTATCATGCTTTGTTTTGCCTATCAACTACTGAGCTTGCCTGTTCCCATCTGAACGTTCTGCCTGCACTCTCTTTTGGACTCATGGAACCCTGGACCTGCCTGTTCCCGTTCTGATTGGAACCCCTTACCGGGTTAGGGACTTATGGATCTCTGATCTGTTTCCCTGACCTGGCTCAGATTCCTGCTCGTGTACTGGTGCTGCAGCATCTGAATCTCCCTTCCCGGTTTGCAGTCCATCGGCTGGATGCTACCATGCTCTAAGGAGTTCCTTTCCCAGATTTTATTGTCATTACACTGTCACAAGTACAGTCTGTGGAAGTGGATTCCAAGCTCTATGCCTTAACCACTAGGCTGCCACTCCCCAATTGGGAGTTGGACTAAAGTGTTGAACCAGGTAAGTGACTCACATGGATAATCATCTTCAGTCAGATTATCATGGACACTTACCTATGTTTCTCTCTTAAACCAGAGTGGCCAGTGATGGCCGCTGAAAATCCATATCTCCCGTTCTGTTCTGATTTTTAATAAACATCGGGAATTTTCCCACTTCCTAACTGGAATCCTGGGTCATAAGTCCTGAGCTCATGACACCATGGCCCCAGTAGCATACAGAAACTACTTCTCCAACAGTAGTTTTAACTCAAATTAAGTAATTGACCTCATAAGAAATAGAATTTCTATTGAACCTCGTTGAAAAGAATTTTTACTTCATGCAGCTCTCTTAATATATTTAAATCCCTTGCCCTGATTATTTATTTCATGCTTTTCTGTGCCCACATGAAAAAATGCTGGCCCCCTCCTGGTCCCCTGGTAAAGTTGGTCTAGATATGCCACTGTTCCTCACCTTCACTAGACATGGATAAACTTTAGTTTTTTACTCGAGGATTCAACCTCTGCTGTTTTACAGAACGCACAGCTTTGAGCGGTAACTAGGTGACTGTCAGAGAGTAACCCAGTGAAACTTTTCCAATCCGCACATGATGCACAAATTATTGTACTGCCTGCTCGCTCTGTTTTGTCTGCATTCAGAAGGAGAAAGTTAAGAGTCATCCAGGTTTTTATGTTTTCAAGACATGCCTGTAATTTATGTAATGCTTTAGCTTCATCTAGATTTATAGACAGATATAGCTGGGTATCATCAGCATAACAGTGGAAATTAAGTCCATGCTGTCTAATAACTCTACCGATTGGGAGCATGTATAAAGTAAAGAGAATTGGTCCTAGCAGATATCTCTATAACTAGAGATTGATTACCTAGAGATTTTGGGTAATAATATTTTACATTGAGGAAATACGTAGCAGTTTGTGATTTAAAACAATGCATAATCTAATTCTGTATTATGTAACAAGTTGTAGTTTCCTTTTCACTAACACTCTGTCCCAACAGCATCTAAATACCAATGCTCTCTGGGAAAGTACCATGTCTCTGAATGCAATCATTGACCCCAGCCAGTCCTTCGGTTCCCGATCAATCTTTCCTTGTACTTTTGTCTACGTGTATATAAAATATGAATGCATTTTTAATGTTGAAAATTGAATTTATCGGATAAATCAGGTTATATTTAGTAAATATTGTACGCATCAAAACTTTCTTTTCTAATCTTTTCACAACATTTAAAATATTTCCCAATAAAGTCAGTCCAATATAGTGTTCTCTTTGACCTAAATTCACCCACCTTTTTTTTTCTGCAAGTGGGCTGCTGATGTGATTTAGATGGAGATAAGACTGCAGGTTGCACCTTAGCTCAGACATTTCTTGAGATTGTATCGGAACAAACCGTGGCTTATCTGATGCTGATCTCTTTAAGTGGGCCAAGGTCAAACAATGGTATAGATTATCTGCTACAAATGCAGTGCAGCGGAAACCTCAGTGATTTTATCAGTGAATGGAAATGGTTACACTGCTTGTTTGCGCAGCATTTTGCTGCAGATCTCTTGATCATATCTGAGAGAACAAAATGTCATCTGATGTGTTTACACAATAAAAAAACCCAATAAAGATCGTACCTTATAAAGCATGAGATGAGAAGTTACATTTGTTTGTTTTTTTAAAGAAATTTGTATGTGTCAGGGTTTTGAGTATTGCCAGGAGAGTTTTATGTGGCTCTTTAGCTTTGTTTTAGAGCCTTTGGTTACTTTTTTAATCTTGTTAAGGCAGGCTTCTCTTAGTTAAGGTTACTTTCAAAGGTCATGCCCTGTTTACTACTCCATGATTTGGCCTTTTTTATCTTCACATTGAGATAACTGCATCTCTTCTGTTGTTGAACCACAGATATGTTGCCTGCAGCCATTATTCTCCTTATGTTACCATGTGGCTCATTTTACTTATAACTATTATAAGTAAAATTTAAAAATGTTTGTGACTTTTCTTTTTTTTTTTTACATGTTTATTTAGTCTTCTTTGTGTTCCTCCAATCAAACCCTTTCTAATATCAGGCTTCCAACACCTGCAGCAGTTGTGACTTGTCTGACTTTGATATTAATATTAATATTTTGATGATTTTGATTACTATTGGTACTACTTTACCTAAGTACCTCAGTGTTTTGGTCCCTAACTGTTTTTGTTTTTTTCTCTTCTGTTGATTTGTTGTATTTTTGTTCCTTTTCGTTAATTAAAATCACTCTTAAATTTCTCAACTTCCTGCTTGATCTCTGCTGTTATTTGTCCCCAGTGATCTGTTGTGTTTCCTGTTTCATAAAAAAAAAACAATGATTTTTAAAGCAGAAAACTGATTATATCTTGTTGCATTAAAAAAAAAATAGTGCAGAGGATTCTACAAATCCTCCGCACCTAATTCTAACTTTACATATGAATGCCGGAAACACATAAAACATGGTTGCAAAGCAGCATTCTTCGTAAGGACAGGTTTTTTTTTAAGAAATGTATTTGAACAGCTTTTCTTCCTTTGAATAGTTGTATTTGCTTCTATCCAACTCTTCTTGGTAAAACAGTACAGCAAAGGGATTTTTCTCTTGGTTTTATTAATTACTTTGTTTATTTAAGGATCCTCTAGCCTTGTTGTTTAGTTAGTTTAATTTGCACCTTGAAAATCCACTTGATTCTTTATCCTTTGGCTTTTTGCATCTTATTTTAGCTATTTTAGCACTCAACGTATGACACAGCCTATTGAACACAAAGACCGCATTCTAGACCTTGTTCTGACTCACCCATCTGCAGACACTCCCTCAGACATGCTCTACTCAAACCACAGCTGTGTCAAGACTTTAAACAATATGACTTTCTTAAAAAGGATATTTAGACATGCCAAGTTACCGCTTACTGCACTTTAAGAAGCACATTTATAAAATTTTCTCTCAAAATGTTACCTTCTAAGTTGATCTGAAGTTTTATTCCTTTGTGACCTGATTGCACCAGCAAGACTCAATCACCACATATCAAAATGTTTCTTAAAATGCTAGCAGCCGATATTCGCTAGTTGTCAAAGATAAAGGCACAAAACAGACAGCAGGAATACAATTTTTATAAACTAATGCCTGATTAAAAAAAAAACATACCAATAACCTTTTTCTCAGTTGCTGTAGCACAAGATTGTTTGCTCAAAATTGTGTGCTTACCAATTCAAAATGTGTAGGGTTTTACTTTGCACATCAGAGGTACAATCCATACTGCAATCCTGAATAAGTTAACTGAAATGGAAAGTTATGTGGAAACAGATTACCTCAAAAAATGTGAATCAATTACATCACCTTTTTTTTTAAGCCGTTCTAAAGAACTTTGTTGAATTTGGCTCCCCCCACTGGATAAAACCTGTATTTTTTGCCTGGAGGAAGACAGCATTTCCCATGAGGAGCAGCGCATAGTGTGGTAAAATCCTGATCTCCCGGTCGCCTGCAATTGGATTGAACAACATTTCTGTTTCCAGTGGCTGTGTGAAAGTCTAGACGATGATGAAACAAAGAAACATTTAACTTTGGTTTTGTAATGTACTGATGTACCTCCCACCTCGCCTAAGTTTAGAGCTTTGAAACCGATAAATACACTCACCGGCCACTTTATTAGGTACACCTGTCCAACTGCTCGTTAACACTTTCTAAGCAGCCAATCACATGGCGGCAACTTTGTGCATTTAGGCATGTAGACATGGTCAAGACAATCTCCTG
>NW_015151316.1:101543-108811 GCF_000732505.1 Cyprinodon variegatus | reverse complement strand
CTGCAGCAACTGTGTGATGCCATCATGTCAATATGGACCAAACTCCCTGAGGAATGCTTCCAGCACCTTGTTGAATCTATGCCACGAAGAATTGAGGCAGTTCTGAAGGCAAAAGGGGGTCCAACCCGTTACTAGCATGAGGTACCTAATAAAGTGACCGTTGAATGTATAATGTAGTGTTTGATAATTTAACAGTAAACACACGTATAGATCCCAGCAGGGATGGTGGTGCATTGCCTGAATATCAACCCTGCTCAATTTGCATGTCTCAGGGAAACATAGTCACATCAACTTCATTCCTTATAATGAATGGGGAAAGGAGGGCTTCTTTAGTTATGTCGTAAAGCAGTCTGCACATTTGTGGTTGTTTAGTGTTTAGGGTTACTGCAACCCTCCTCAAATTTGCTTGACCACGAAGAGGTATTATTCAATAAGTTGTAAATCGGTATATAATAACAAAAATTATGAAAATATTTTATAAAGGTTAAATAGTTACTTACAAAAAGAAATTTCGATGCATACTGCCTTTAAACAGTGAATGAGCAGCTTACAATTGAGAAATGAAATTTCCATTTATAAAGTGCAGCATTGATCAGGATGTAAACAGTGGAGGAGATGATGCCAATGGAGACGATCCTACATCCGCTTTCACTGCTATACTGACGTGCAGAGAGCAAAACAAGAGTAGGACAACTTCTTTGTAATAACTGTCGACTTCAGAAATAATTGGCCTAACCAAGCTCCAATGCTTATCAACAGCATCAACTTCATGAGTGACCCCTCAGACCCCCACCATGGACTGTTCCCTCTGCTGCGCTCTGGGAAGAGGCTTTGCAGCATTCGATGCAGGACCAGCAGGTTCTTTAGCAGCTTTTTCATCGCCGCCATCAGACTGCTGAACAGTTGAACTCTAAACTTGACTCTGCATCACACTTGCAGCATTATGTTGCACTACAGACTTTGCTGAACTTTTATTATCCTTTTAGATAGGATACAACTCAATGTTCTACTGCTTTTTGCACCATATTTATTTTGCACTGCACTGAACCTTTCCATATTAATGCCCTTTTGCACCATTTTTTTTAAAGTGGTTTCTTTTTTCCTACATTGTAATATTCTGATCACTGCTGCACTTTATATTGTTAATATTTATCTACTCCAACTGCAACAGCATTACACTGTTGAAAAGCTGTATGCAACCAAATTCCATGTTGTATATACTCTGTGCAAACAAACTGATAATAAAGTTTATCTAAGTCTATATTTTGTCGAAGTAAAGCTAAAAAATAAAAATGCAAGGAATGATCAAGTAATAGGAAAAAAATATTTGGAATGAAGGTCACCGAGTACTGAGGAAGTAATCTGATTTAACAGTGATGTGAATATACACAAAAAATAAAGTTCTATTCACATTCTATTTTTTTTTAAAGAATTTGATAAACACATCATAACACATTAATGATTTTAGGTGAAGGAATCACTTTAAATATGTAATCTATCAAACATAAAACATGTCAAACTAAACCTTTTTAGTATATACTGTATATTGGTTAGAACAGGGTAAGTTATTTCTAGTAGCACTATACAGTATATTGTTTATTGTTGACCTCCAAATGACACAGTAAAATCAGCAGATAGATAACATCAAAACAATAAAGCTTGAGTATAAAAAAGAAGTCTCACTTAAACAGAACTGTGTGTGTCTCTGGTTAATTTTTTTAATTAAACTTGGTCCTTATTAAGTGAAGTTACTTATGATAGCTAGAGTAGCTTAGGTTGTTTAAGCGTAGTAATATTTCATATTTTCAATCAAGTAAGAGTTGAATGTCATAAATCAATTAATAAAAGTATTTTTTAAGCATACTCAAGGAAATCTAATAATAAATGTGACTAATTACTACCAGCTTCTATTGACAATGCTCCACCTTCTTTTGCTGATAGAGCATTTATGTGGCTTAATCAGGGTAAAACTTAAATATTGATAACTATGAAGGACCTTTAGAAAGAGAAACTTACAGTTGATCTAAAAACTGTACTAATCAGTGCTTCAGATCAAGTGAAACTGTTAGACTTGATGTTGGTTTGAGTTTAGCACCTTGCTAAATAAGGGT
This sequence comes from Cyprinodon variegatus, assembly GCF_000732505.1. Classification (NCBI taxonomy): domain Eukaryota; kingdom Metazoa; phylum Chordata; class Actinopteri; order Cyprinodontiformes; family Cyprinodontidae; genus Cyprinodon; species Cyprinodon variegatus. Next base: position 106,700 of record NW_015151316.1, on the reverse strand, counting down.
CTTATGTCCAGAAGAGTCAATGCATTTCTGCTCACCCTCCCACCTCCTGTCTGATAGACGGCCGCCCATGGTTATATGGGATTTCCCTCACACTAAGGCTGACAGATTGATGCAATCAGTTATTTGCTGTTACTTCCTCTGTTTTAAGTAGGGGGGATTAATGCAAATCAGAGAGTAGCTCCAAACAGCTGGATTTCCTTTGAAAACATTGTACCAATAAGCTAAATATTCTTGAATTTAAATGTCTTTATGACTGAATTCAATTCAATTTATGTTTTTTTTTTCAGGTTGTTAAATGTGTTGCATGTCCTATTTGCATGGTTTGCTTATTTTACAAATAAAGATTTGGGGGGTTTTGGTACTGATGGAGGTGACAGAAAAAAAATTTCAAGAGCATTTTTTATGCAAATTAATATCTTTAAAAAAATCACACTGCAACAGTTTCTTTACAGGCTCTAAAAAGGTGAACAGATGCATTGATTCAGAATAAACCTGCCTGCATCCTCACTAAAACCTAAGCAAGCGGAGCACTTCACCATTGTTCTCTTTTTCTCTCCTAAACATATTTTAACTATATTTTCTCCATTCTCCAATTTCCCTATACAACTTGTTCATTCCACATTTATGTTAAAAACTATGAAAATAAGATTTTGAGTTTGATTTTAGATTTTTATTTTTTCTGGGTAGCAAAGCAGAAAGCAAAAAATCTAATATGTTTCTTTAAACTGTGTAATGAAACATGAAGTTGTTTGAATTTGCGCCCAAATTTTGCTTCAACTGTTTATATCATGCAGTGTAATTTCCTGTGCATCTTTTTTTTTTTTTTTTTTTTTTTTTATGTAGAGCCTTTTTTAAATTGTCCTATTACTAAAACTTCATAAAAACCAAATAAAGAGATTTTAAAGTGATCTATTTACAAACAGGTTTCTGTCACTTTAAAGCACAATGTCTCACCCAGTCATTAAAAAACACATAAGGAATCTCTTATAAAAGGCATCTTTTTATTTAAATACAAAACAAATTAAAGCTTATTTCAATAGATAGCATTCACATAATGTATTACATAATATAGCTTGTTATGTTTATGGTTGCCGACCACTGCCTTCAGAAATCCTCTTTCGATAGAAGGGCTTCTGAACCCAATCATCAGACTGTTTAAAGCAGATTCGTCGTCCCGTTACAGTCTTAACTCTGCAGAAAATAAAAACACAAAAATAGATCACTCTTTGAAAAAAAAAAAAGACAAACTTGTTGAAACAGTAAATAGCAAACTTACATGAATCCTTGCCTTAAGCAGGAGCCGTGGGTCTTTTTTATCTCAGACACACGACTTTCTGGTATTTTAAAGGTGCTGAACTTGTTACAGCAGGTTACAGGAGCCGTGCTGTACAGAACTGCCTGAGCTGTAAGGAAAGCAAAACAAATCTGCATGTAGATATATTCCAGATACATTCTTATGCATAAATGTTAAAGCAGAGATTACTTACGAACTGCATCACAGTAGAAGGCAATGAGAAGCAGCGTTCCCAGAGACAGAAAGAGACTCTTCATGATGCTGTTGGTTAAAGATGGTGATGATCGAGTTGATTCTGTTCTACTTCGTTCTGCTGAGACTAAGCTCAGCACCTCGTATAAATTCTGTTCAAAAGAGGAAGGGAAAACTTTTTTTTTTTTTGGTTTGGTGATGCTGATCGTTCCGAGTTGAATATGTCTGCAGGAAAAAAAAAAAGGTTCATTTGAGGTTTCAGTATTCCTTTTACTTTCCACAAGGGGACAATTGTCAAACCGAGTCTCATCACGTCACAAATGAAGTTGTACTGAAGGGACTGAGCACAGATGTGATGTAGAGATAAACATAATCTTCTGTACCACAAAACAGTTTGATCAGCATTTGTTTTTTGCCTTCCTGGAAATCTTGTGAGTCACAGTAAAATATTTAACCTCAAGCGGTTTGAAACAAGTCTTTTTATAGTTTGCCTGTGTTAAATTGATATTTTCAGATTTTCTGGTACAAATGTTTGAAAAACTGTTTAATCATTTGTGTCGCTCATTTTTTAAACACAAGATACCTCATGAAATTGCTGATGTCAGTCATGCAGATGTGTGAAGACCGTGCAATAGTGAAAGATGACTGCCTATATTGATTTTATCTACATGTACAATGATCAAAGGAATATAAAAACCAAGGTGGTATGAAGGTTTGAATCTCTTTTCATCTCTTTTGTCATCACATATGCTGTCTGTACAGCAAGTCAGGATCCGAGATACGAGCACTCTTTTGATTGGAAAAGTATTGGACATGCAGACACAAATTCCCCAATGTAATCAGGTTTGATTGCTAAGACGTGAGTTTGTAGGTTTTACATCCAGGAAATACGTTGATTTTGTCAACAGCAAAGAAAGTGGTAGAACATGATGGAGCAGAGGTACAGACATCCACAATCCAGTTAGAAATCCTTATCCAGTCCAGTGGTCATGCTAAAACGATCACTCTGGCAGAGTGTTTTCAAAAAATTTCCAGTGGGCTCAATCAGTGTCAGAGGCAGCAGTCAAAGACTGGAAGGGTAACACTTTGCTCATGTAGCAGGGCTTTAAAGCTGTGAAACGCAGACGATATCACTCAGAGCAGGAGAAAAGATATTTAAATTTGAGATATTTTTTATACATACATTGTTTGGATTTACTTATATATTTCGACCCCTTTTATAGAATAGAAAATCCCTTTATTGTCCCACAATGGGCAAATTTACAGCAGCAGAAAGATTATTGAAAATGGTCACACAAATGTGGACATTAGAAAAATGTATAAGATAACATAATAGGGAAGAGTTAAAATATAAAGAATACAATTCTGTAAAGTGCTTTAACAACATAAAACTGGAGAATAAATAACCAATATACAGCTATGGACATTTTTACAGTAATGGATATTTGAAAATAGCAGCAACATCAGAGATGTTCAAAATGACAGCAGCAGGTTATTTAACTGACTAAAGTTTCTATCATTACATTTGATTTTATTTGTTCCTGCTCCCGGTGGTTAGAACATTTATTCCCCTCTGGATTCTTATGAGTGTAGTGTTTGTTCACTTTATAATAAAAAATAAATAAATAAACAAACACATTTGAAAACTTCGGTTTTCATTCTTTTCCTGCTTTGTGTGTCAACATTTACGGTTGCTAAACAACAGAGCATACGGCGGTAGAACCCGTCGAAGGGTAGACCTGTTCGAATTCACAGCCAAAACTCTTCCGGTCTCCTTATTTTCAGGGACTTCAAAGGATCCAGTCTAGGTAGACCGCATCCTTGGAGGATGCAGCCCAAGTTTTCGAACAGAGCCGTAGAGTGAACACAAACAGGGCAGGACTGAAATCATGAAACCTACCTCAGCATTAAATCTGCAAGAAACCATCTATGCCGTCCGTCTCTGCACTGGGTCCTCAACAGACATCCACNGCTATGGACATTTTTACAGTAATGGATATTTGAAAATAGCAGCAACATCAGAGATGTTCAAAATGACAGCAGCAGGTTATTTAACTGACTAAAGTTTCTATCATTACATTTGATTTTATTTGTTCCTGCTCCCGGTGGTTAGAACATTTATTCCCCTCTGGATTCTTATGAGTGTAGTGTTTGTTCACTTTATAATAAAAAATAAATAAATAAACAAACACATTTGAAAACTTCGGTTTTCATTCTTTTCCTGCTTTGTGTGTCAACATTTACGGTTGCTAAACAACAGAGCATACGGCGGTAGAACCCGTCGAAGGGTAGACCTGTTCGAATTCACAGCCAAAACTCTTCCGGTCTCCTTATTTTCAGGGACTTCAAAGGATCCAGTCTAGGTAGACCGCATCCTTGGAGGATGCAGCCCAAGTTTTCGAACAGAGCCGTAGAGTGAACAAAAACAGAGCAGGACTGAAATCATGAAACCTACCTCAGCATTAAATCTGCAAGAAACCATCTATGCCTTCCATCTCTGCACTGGGTCCTCAACAGACATCCACTAACCCTAAAAACAAAGATTAATCTTCATACGGGAAAAACAGAAGTTCTTTTTGAATAGTGCAAACGAGTAAGGACACTAAAGCCAAAGCAGAAAGACCACTCGTCTGTAACTGATCTCTCTCAGAAACATGTCTTACTTCCAGCAGTTAATTTTTCTGCTTTATATTTGTAAATAATGGTTTTCATTGCTAATGTTTATACAGAGAAACTTACAAAAATGCACAATAAGATAGGACTTCAATAATAAAACTTAATGGAAAACCTCCCTCTGGCAGCAGCAGGTTCACATTCAGCTGACTCTTTATGTCATTCTCCCTAATCAAATTGCTGTTTCATCACAAAAGTTTAATAAGAAAGGAATTGAAAGAGTGCAGAGTCACTTCCATGGGTCGAGCCCTACCATTTCCACAGAGCTGTGGGCAGAATGCAGTGAGTACATAGGATATGACCAATATCACAATAAATTGAGGTCCTTCACCTCGATAACGACAAATGTACGATAAATGTACTATCATAAATAAAGGCATGTGCAGGAAATGCAACTGATCTATTTATAATTCATTTATTGAATAAATCACATTACATAGTACTTTCAATTGAATATTAAAGTTGTGTTCTTTTGCTCAACATTTATGGCATAATTTAGGTGCCACTGAACTGAGCGTGCAGTGAGAACAACGTTTGTCGTTTAAACTCGCACACTGTCAGTCTAAACCCGTCTGCCACCCCTTAGCAAAAAGTAGTTTATTCAAGTATACTAAAAGTGCACTAATTTCATACTTAAAATCAGGCAGTACACTTAGAGTTTACTTATTCTAAAACAATAGAATAGTCAAGTGTATTTGACTATACTATTGTTTACTTTATTGTTTACTAAAGTATACTTTAAGTATACTTTAATAAACTTAAAAATGTCCCAATTTATTTCGAAGAAGTATTACTTTGGTGATACTTCAAGTACACTAAAAGTACATTGTTCGGTATAATTTCTAAACTTATACTTAAGTATTCTTAATAGAATGTACCTCAAGTATACTACTTTTTGCTAAGGGTCAACTCTGACAGCAAGCTCTCAGCTTCATCTCTGCCCTCGCTTGGCTCCACAGGATCAACTGATGTAACTTTGTTTACAGCTGTTACACACT
>NW_015151316.1:97810-99123 GCF_000732505.1 Cyprinodon variegatus | reverse complement strand
GGTCAACTCTGACAGCAAGCTCTCAGCTTCATCTCTGCCCTCGCTTGGCTCCACAGGATCAACTGATGTAACTTTGTTTACAGCTGTTACACACTTCTTCACTGGGCTCATCTGCCGTTGTCTTTGTCTAACATGGGTCTCTCTTATTATTAAACAGTGGCACTGGCAGGTGATCCCTCAAAGGGGCATCTTGTCAAAGCCAATCAGAAGGATTATAAGGAGGAGCAGACTACCTGAGGCAGATGCCAGATTGTTTTGCTTTCATATAAGAAATTTGGCTCTACATAAAATATGTGTCTAGCATTCTTGGAGGATTTGCCAGTTATCTTCTTGTGATTATTGGAAAAAATCTATGTCAATAAAGGCAAATCTCCTCATCGCTTCTTCTGGTTGCTAACCTGATATTAGTCACTCACCTGCCTTTCTTCTCACCAGCCTTTCTCTGTTCCAACTCGGGAGGGTAGCTGCATAGGAAGCAATATATCCAGCCACCGTGCTCTACCACCTGCCCACCTCAGACTCCATGGATATAATCCCCTCCCCTTGAGCTCCATTCCCACCTCCAACAGTAGGACTCGTTCTCTATCGATTATAAAAACAAATTCTTTTGTTCTGTGGTTTTAAATTAATCTTTGAAATTTTCCTTTGTCTAGTTGTTTGTAAACCATAAAAACAGAAAATGTAGAACAGTGTTGAGCCCTCAGAGGACTCAAAGCCCTGACAGTATTACGTCCAGGAGTATTTTAATGATTTATCCAGGATCTGTAACACTGAATGCCTTATCCAGCTAATTAAACTCATTTAGCAATTAGGCAAAAATGGTTTCCATGGGAGACTTTCAAGGTGAATACTACTCCTGACCAAAAATAATGAAAGAAATCTTCTCACTTTCTTAATGAAACCCATGTTTTTTCTGGAACTGACGATACAAAACCTCATCCTTTCAGAGCCTGTGAGTCCTATTTCATAAAAGCAATAGCAATTTAGAAAAAGAACATCATACTTAATTATAAAAATAATAATTTAAATTTATAGATCTCAGAATGGAGTGCCTTGCTCAGGAACCCAGAGTGGAGGCTTTGGGGATCGAATCAGGTACTTGCAACCTTCTCAGAAAACAAGCGCACTGCTCTAACCACTAGGCCAACACTCCCCCACATACAGACAAAACATGATACTCAGGGCCTCTTTGCTGCTTCAGAACCTGAATAAGTTGTGAATTCTGCTCTCAACCAAAAAGTTCTGATGGTGAATATCCAGCAAACAATTTCAGATTTTAGCCCCTAGAACCCTACGGACCCACCGGTGGGTCC
>NW_015151316.1:77149-97442 GCF_000732505.1 Cyprinodon variegatus | reverse complement strand
AGAAAACCATTCTATGACATCTTACCTTTACAGACGTACCAAAAGTTTCTTCTTAAATCTAATAGCTGTGAGGCTATAAGTGATTTACTTTTGTGTGTTTTTGTCAGGCAGAAATTTATTTATACCCCCTGAGGGTGTAAGAGGTTAAGCTGTAGCACTTGGATTATACAGGAGGTCAGTGATCCAAATAATATTAGATATTCCACCTCTTTTTTAAATAATGAAATAAATGAACCTCATTTAATCCTGAAGCTATGGTTGTGCCTCAACTAACTGTCTGTGTGGCTGCATTAGAAGATTTCTGCAAAGAAAAGTGGATCAAAATCTATAAACAATGATGTAAACCACTCAAAGTTATTACAGGTCTTTGATGGCAGTTGCTGCGGGAAAGTTACCCAGCTAATAGGTCTTGAGAACAACACATTTTGTGCATTTTTCCATGTTGGTTTAGACAGTTTACTTAAATAATATAAGTAATTATCTGAAGAAAAAAAATTGTACTTACAACTTTTATGCATTTCAGTGATTATATCTTGGTTCTTTAAGTGTCAATAAAATGTTTTTTTTACAGTAGTCTTTGGTTATTTTTAAGTATGTGTTCATTGTTAGTTCTTTAAAAAAAAAGGCTGCAAATTTCCATATAACGGTGAGAGAGCATGTATGTCAGAGGCATTTTTATTAATACAATTAGAGAGTCAGAGGTTACAGTTTCGATGGTTGCAGGATTATAAATATAGACTGAAAATTTTCTACCGTCATTGGAAACACTTAACTTTTACACCGTGATTCAGTTCCTCTGTCTATGCAAACCTGTTTCCAAACTAAGACTGAGGAAGAATTGTGTTTGAAAGATCTTATCAGTGGTATTCTGAGATTCTGGGTTCATTTACAGTCATGCTGCCTTAACCTTTTTAAGGTTTCAGTTTAGCTGCCTGCAAGCCCACTGGCTGCAGCTTGCTGTTTAAAGGTGTTCTGAAAGCTAAGCAGCAGCTATGTCACTGAAGTTAATAGATGCATACAGGGTGCACACAGTCACTGGATGGATGGACAGATGGATGGAGGGATCGACTGACGGATGGATCAATAAATTAATAGATTTATTGATGGATTTGTGTGCACATTGCTTCGGGCTAAACATTTCTTTGATAAACCAAAAACAAAAACAAAATAATTAACCACTATCATTTTCCTGTGTGATTATATTTCCCTTTTTTTTGTAAAGTTAAACTGAAATATGATTATTTCTATCTAATTTACCAAATGTTGTTATGCAATAAAAAAGGTGCAGTCCCATAATTTGAGATTATATAAAATATTTTATATTCCTTGAGGTCACATAGTAATGCAGCACAAATCTGTTTTTAGGATTTATTCATTTATTTACTCAAAAAAAACTTTATAATGAATATACATAACAATATAACTCCTAAATCAGTGCGTGTTGAATGAAATGGAGCAAAAAGAAGAGCAAATTTATATCCGACATTTTACAACAACTCTGCATCTGTTCTGTTTCAGGATTTACATCCATCTTTTCTAAGCATCCCTAACTTTGTAGTTTTCTATTTATACTTTTTGAATGCCATCATCATTCTTGACTCTTTCATTTCTTGATGAAGTGTTTTTCAGAAATTCAGTCATTTTACTGTGATGCTGTGTTCTATAAGTTTGGTTTTTAACTTGCTTTTCTTTTTAAATATATGTTCTTTATAGACTACAGTGACTTTTTATTAATTCAAACCTTTCTTGGACGTTCACAAACAATAATTTGCCTTTTCACTTTATACAAAAGCTGGATAATATTTTAATCTATTGAATCAGGAAATTTTAATCATTTGATTGAGTTAGAAGGATATCTGTGTCCTGGTTATTGTCCATTGTGTATAGACTGTGTGTAGGCTAGTTATGCACATTGATCCCTAAGCCTCAAAAGTAGGATCAGTATGACTTGATCATTGTGTTGTACAATGCTAAGTGATTTAGAAAGAAATTTACTTTATGTAACACAGCTTTGGATTTTGCAATTTTTCTTTAATTTTCAATCTCTTCAATGATAACTCCAAGAAATGTGGTTTCTGTTACTTACTATTACCTAATAATGTATTTTTATTTATTTTTTTCTAATATTAATAGGTAATTTTGTTTTGTCATGATACGCCTTCTCGTTCGGTAACAAACGAGCTCAAGTTTCAAGCTTTCCCACTGCGCATAGTATCGCGGTTTTACGGTAAGGGGGTGGCCGAGTGAACTTGTACGCTCGGTTTACGTCAGAGGACCCGCTGAAATTCAAAGTAGAGGAGGATACGGAAACACCTTGATAACAAGGAGGGTATTTTTCTCTTCTAAACAACTGACTTTTGGGCTAAACCGAACCGAAGTTTTTAATACAACTTCTGAGGTAAGGGACCTAAAACATTTTTGGTGCTTGTGTCGAGCTTTGTCCGCTCGTTATGCTGACTTTAAGCTAAGCTAACATTAGGCTGATTGGCTCTACGTAAGATAGTTTGGTTTGCTAAACTTCTAAAAGAAGCTCTGTTCTTGATATTTTTGTCTAATTAAAAGAGTAAAGGCTAACAGCAACATAAGCATGTTAGGATGACTTTTCAGCTATGTTTGGGTTCCTCAGCAGAGCAGCTAGCAGCACAAAGAGCTTCCTGTTTTACCTGGGATACATTTGAAAGAACAAAATACCTGCTGTAAATGTGAGCGGTTTGGGCGTCGTCCCGCGGCTCCTCTCATTAATGCCTCGTTTGTTCAAGTGCTTGTTTATTAAACAGCACACAAAATCGTTAAACATGTGTGGGCTACATTGGTTAAAATTGTCACAAGAGCTCATTATTATTTATAACGGTTAAATCTGCATTAAAGGGTGTAAAGAATTTGAACCTTTTAAATTTCTGTTGAATTTTTTATTTAGGGCTGAGCAATAAAGCAATACCGATATATATGTGTTAGAAATCTGATCAATATCAATAGAAAATACCTCTGAATATATTTAAAAATAATTATACTGAACTTTGATCCAGAACCGCATTGTATTCTGGGGGATGTAGTCACTGCACACTATCTAAAAATAAGTAGAAATTTCTTAAATAAGCGTTTTCACCCTTAATCTGAGCAGGTAAATAAGATGACCTGTCAATAGAATGAGCACTGTTACACTTAGAATAATATAATTAGATAATATGCTTTAGAAATAGGACAATGCAATTGTATTAACTTATTTTAAATGTGAATTGCCTTGTTCCATTGGCAAAGTGTCTCTCTTCCCTGCTTAAATCAAGAAAAAAATGCAGTTTTTTTTTTTTGCATTGTAGGGCAGTGATTGGCCTAACCTATTTCTGAAGATTATGTTTATGTTGGATTAGAAATGCAGTTTCAATTCAGGCTTTTCTCCCCTGGTCCTTATGTCAAATATGTAAACAAAACACTATAATAATGATTGAATGTCGTTATTTCAGAATAATCCAATATTCCATAAGGTGAGAAAATAAATCAGTTTCTGTACATATAAGCCTGTGTACATTCACACAAGCCACCTGTGTCTTCATTCATACTATTACTACCCATAGCCTGCACGACCACAACCATTAGAAAAATATTGTGTAAACCCATGCACTGTGATCCATTGATGTTCACCACCCTTCTTCCATCTCTTATATTCTTGAGAAAGCCATTTCCTAATGTCTCTCATGCTTGGACATTGCTTTCATTAATTTTTTTTTTAATAAAAATGGTTTTTACATTTTTTCAAACATGTAAGATTTTTGAAATTTAGATTATCTCTCTTATATACCCTCCCATTCTATCAGGAAAAGGATTATCATATACTCTCTGGTAGCCATTCATTTCTAGGTTTATAAATTAGTTGTAAGGTTTAAAACTAACAGAAACAGACATATGTAAGTAAGGAGGAATAGATGAATAATGGAAAAGTGTGGTAATGATAGCCAGCCCTATGAATCATCCGGATTTGTTGTTGTTTTTTAATCCTCTAGTTTTTTAGCTTCTTCATCTCCGCCGTTAATCACCCAGCAGATGCTCTAAGCCAGGGGTGGGCAATTCCAGTTCCAGAAGGCCGTGGGTGGGTGTTTGGGTAGGTAGAACGTTATTAAACTCACAATGAAGAAAACTGTGTGACTTTGGCTCTTATAAACAACAGAAGGTACACAAAGGAGGAAAAAGTAGATGAAGTAGATGTGCCTTTGGTTTGACACACCTTAATTAAGTAATTGGATGATTGAGAGGACTCAACTGACTGGATCTTGAGTAGGTAGTTCAGCCATTTGATTCAGGTGTTTTGAACCAAGGGTTAATCTAAAATGGCAGGATACTGGCCCTCAGGAACTGGAGTTGCCCACCCCAGCTCTAAGCTCTCAGCTCAACAGAAAATATTTGTGTCATCCGCAAACAAAACAAACATGAACACTTCTTAAACTTTACATAGGTCATTTATGTAGAGAGCAAATGGCAAACACGGACCCGTGGAGCACAACAAACAAAACAAAACAAGACGACTGATAATCATCTATTTTCACATATTGTTGCCTACTTCTTTCCTCTTTTTCTTATATTACTGTACATTGATTATTAAATGTTTCTTTGAAAATGTTTAGAAACGTTACAATATTGCTACTTTTTTAACAATATCACGCAGCCCTAGTTGTATTGCTTTGTTTCTTTGTTGTTATTTTTTTTTTTTTACTAATACCTATTCCAACCATCTTATCTTATGAGTTTCATTGTGTTTGTGTTGATTTCTAAATAAGATTGTTCTTATTAATATCTATCCTTTTTAGATTGTATTCTTCTGTGAAACACTTTGCGTTCAGTTGCTTTATCAAGAAATATATTCTTGATGTTGTAGTAATAATAACTGTTATTGTTATTTTATAAGGTCAAGCTGAAGCTGGAAGATTTTTGCTAACAATAAAAGATATTTGTCTAATGATAATCTGAACTTTAAACTATGTCAGTAGTTGATTGTGCAAATACTTCTTAAAAAATCTGCAGGTTTATTTGGACAGGTAGTATACAATAAAAAAAAAAGAATCTATTTGATCCTGTCAGTCTTTCTCCCAAAGCAAAAGAAAACCCACAGCTAGTGTTTTACCTCACCCTAACATTTCAGTCATTTAGCAATAACTAATCCAATAGTATGGATGCCAGTTAACAGTTCTTCTATGAGAGATCACAGTTCAAAATAAAATGTTATCTACTTAAGATGGGTGCAAGTGTTAATCATTATAATAAGTATTGCAGAAAAGAAAGTTAACATGTGACACAAATGATGCTTGCAGTCATTTCCATACTATGTAGTAGATTAGTTTTAAATTCATGTTTTTAGATATTTTGCTGGATTGCTGTATTCAAATTAGGTGTGTTCTGATAAAAAAAAAAAAAAAATTAAATGTATTATTTGGAGAGGAAACACAACTTTTAACATTTTGACATTGTGTGTTTCTAGATCAATATGGAGGCAGCGGAGGAAAATGGTATTAATGTTACCCTAAAGAGGCAGAGAGAACCTCTGTCAGACACCGAAGACAACATCCTCCCTGTAGCAGGTGTGTTATAATCTTTTGTTTTTACAACAACATGAGGGACTAAGTCTTGTGCTATACTTGTACCGTCCAAATGTTTACCAGCTATTGGATTTTCCTGTTTCAGATGGCCTGAAGCGGCGGCGTCTGGAAGCAGCCGGTGAGGAGAACCGGAGCCCGCAGCCGTGCTCTTCTAGGCATTTGGCTGAGTTCAAGACAAAACCGGACACCCCGATAATCCCGTCAGTCCAGTCCCGAGTCCAGCTGCTCACTCAGAGAAAAGACGGTATCTGTTTATTATACTACTGAAGCTGGCATGCTCATGTTGTGTCCACCAACATTTACAGTCATCTCTCATCACAGAAGGGGGGGGATATCAAAACATCTCCTGGTAGTCATTACCTATGACGTTTTTCGTTTTTACTGTTAAACTGGAATAAAGTTGCACTAAAATTATGAAAGAAATCATCAATTTTTGAAACTTCAGTAGATATTTGAATGCAAAAATGACTGCTGTTAGTAATTTTACTGCAGCATGTTTTTTTCTTTTTGCATAATGTAATATAAAAGTAGTACTAATCATAATTAACGCACTATCTGGCTGCTCACCTTGAGTTAGTTTTAGAAAAGCTTCATCCTGTTTGGTTTCTACTGAGTCTTCATATGAAGCTCAGATATTTGTACATCTAATTACTTGTTATTGTTTTAAAATATACCTAAATTATCCGTACATGCTGGGCTTACAAGCTTTATTTTGTGAAAAAGTGCAGTTTGGAAATGTATGTATTTTTTCTACCAGAATTTATTATATTTATTCATCTAGCACCCATTTCTGGCCGGGTCAAAATGGGGTCACTGAGTGAGGTGCTGTAAAATGGTTAACAAGTTCAGTTAACAGAGATGTTCACAAAAAAAAAAATTGCAGAGACAGTTTCATCAGAGATTCTAACTTTGATAACTTTTTCACGACTGAAGAGGTCATTCGAAACAGGAAGGGAAACGAGATAAAACATCAGATGTCTAAAATGTGTCAGCATGAGGCAAAGCCGTGTCCAGAGAAGAGAGTCCTCTTCTCTTAGGTAAAGAAAAACCTTCATTGCATTAAAGGGAACTCCAAGTGTGACCCGCTGACCTGGTTTGCACTGGATATTTTCATCAAACATAAAAATGCGTTTGATGTTTAGCAACATTTCAAAGACGTAATGTCCATGGTTTTGGAAAGGAAAATAAAAACAATGAACTGAAAGACGGGCATGTCTTTTTTTAGGAGCTCTTGCAGCCCGGCGCATTCTCTCAGATCCGGGAACTGAAGGCCCAGCGGTTCCTATTAAGGGCAGCAGAGAGCATCTTCTCGGTGAGGATGCAAATGAGTTCACACATTCGCCTACATCTAAAATAGATTACCATCTCTGTACTTTGATGAAAACTGTTTCCCCTTTCTTTGTCTGAGCATTTGACGTTTGCCTTTTCTAAACAGAGAAAGCAGAAGTACTAGAATCACTGCTTTCTTAGAAAATGGTTTTGGTCTTGTCTCAATATCCATGTCAACTAGAGCTTCTACAGAGTCCCCTTATAGAAAGAAAATAAAAATCATGTTAAATGGAAAGATATATAGTGCATATTTATTGAATGCTGATTATGAGGATGTTTGAATCTCATCTTTCTGGCTGCTGTTGACAACCTTTTCCAGGTGAGGAAGAATTTCATCAGCGGCTGGAGCGCTTTAAGGCGCCGGCCTCTCAGGCTAACACCCCCCAAACGCAGAGCCCTGCCAGCACCTGCTCACGGACCCGCTCCGACTTTGTGTCAAACATTCAGCAGAAACTGCAGTGCTCAACGACACCCAGCTCCAAGCAGGTGTCCATCATACGGCAGGTTTGTCCTGCCGCCTCAGGCACTTAGTCCATCTGTGCTTCTCATCTGCTTCTATCATAAAATTACTTGCAAAGCCTGGATGATTATGTTATGAAAGTGTGTTAGAATCTGATTTATTTCTAATTTTTATTCTTTATTATTAGGAACGGGAACTGGAGTTAAACCAGTTGCCTTTCCAGCCAATCAGTGAGAATGCCTGGCTGAAAAGGTGCAGCTCAGATTCCTTAATAACTCAGGTGGGTTTGAGACGTTGGTTCCATGAAACAACAAAAATATCTAGCTAGAGTTTTCACATCTGATTGAAGCTGGTTTGAATTGCATGTTTAATAAAACTGTTAAAAGGGAGGGCCCCCTGCTGGCAGCTCCTCCCCCTCCTCCAGGGTTGCTGTTTCTAAAAAGAAATTTTGCTGGCCTCCAACGCAGCCATGGGATGTAAGTTAGTGATTGAAATGAAACTTCTCTGCCTGATCACCTTTTTTGACACAAGATAAGGTGAAGTGATTCACATTAAGATAGATTTGATAAGTTCCCTTGTTAAACACTGCTGGACACAGGGATTTACCTCACCTCACCTTTGATACACCCTTTCAGGGCAGCACTGTGGTTTGGGGAACATAACTGAAACTATGCATCTTTTGGCTTCTGGTTGTCTTTATAGAGAATCATTATTATGTAAAAAGCACTTTTACAGTTTTATTTTTGGACTTTAACCCTGTAGCTGTTATTAATTTATTAAAAATGGTTTCATTATTTTTCCCCCCATACATGCTTTCACAGTTGCTGGACGTGTAAAATGATTTTCATCTAGTTACCATTGTTGCCTCTATAGGTTCTGTTTGTCAGTCCATGATGGAGTCATCCTGGTAGGATTCTGTGGGTGTGAGCTTAGGTTTGACGTGCTGCAGGCCCTTGCTCCTTTGATTCTTTATTGAATCTCCACTGCCATTTATTCATTAATTCAATTCAGTTTTTTAATATAGCGCCAATTCACAGCACATGTCATCTCAAGGCACTTTACAGTTCACCAGATCATACAGTCAAATTGATTCAAAGTTTTCTATCCAAGGAAAACCAGTTGATTGCATCGACTCATTGACTCAAAGGCAATCCCTCACACTAAGCATGCTTGTAGCAACAGTGGAGAGAACCAGGCTCAGTGTGAGCAGCCATCTGCTGAGGCCGACTGGGGTTCAAGGAGACAGAAGCAGACATAGTAAAAGCAGCTGTAAAAGGCGGCCTCATTTAGGAAACACACAGCCAGGCAGACGAGCTCTGAGCCAGCTCCCATGTCAGAGGATGAAGAGAGCACATCCAGCCAGTCACAATCAGAGAAATGGGACTACACTGGAAAAACAGGCAGATCTCCAACATCTATAAGCAAATGTTTTGATGGCAGCAGAACAGTGTATTTTTCTCTCCAGGATGGTGTCACAGCCAAACAGGAACAGATGAGGTGAAGCTACTATGAGAAAAGGCAGAGAGAGCATAATATTAGAGATTGAACTAACAGATTCTGCAGAATGGGAAATAGAATGATGAAATAGGGGTCCCTATGTCCTCCAGAAGTCTAAGCCTATAGCAGCATAACTATACAGATAGCTCAGCATAACTGGAGAGAATCTAACTATAAGCTTTATCAAAAAGGAAAGTTTTAAGCCTAGCCTTAAAAGCAGATAGGGTGTCTAGCTCACGGACTAAAACTAGTTGTTGGTTCCACAGGAGAGGAGCCTGATAACTAAAAGATCTGCCTCCCATTCTATTAGTAAAAGATCTTCAATATTTATGCATTTCTAAGCTCAGAGGACATTACACCTCTTTTAAAAAAAAAAAAAGCCTGCATTGCTTTCCCGACAACATGCATAACACTGGAATCATTTCTATCTGTCCCCAGAAGGAAAGAAAATTCTGCACAAACTTGTGAACTCGTGCCGAGTTTTGCCTTATTTCTAACATCCCATTGTCGGTTTTCCTGATGTTTCCTTAGGTTCCTGGAGAAACTGAAATGAAAGACGGGAGTTTCACTGAACTTTTGACATCTGCTGCTAAGAAACCTTCTGGGGACATGATGGGTAAGAGTATTGACTGAACGTTTGACTTAGTTTGCTAGCTATGAAACAGCCTGAAATCCCTAGAAGCAGCAGAGTAGGAGGAAACTTGAAAATTCCCCAAGGAAACTTTGGAGGTGCCTGCCACTTGGTGTGTAATCATGTGTGCGTAATATTTGGACTGGCATCAAATAGGGGTGTGGAAAAATAGTTTTGGCAATATATCATGATTTTTGGCTGTCTGATATATAATATTGATTTTCAGTTCCCAGTATATATATATATATTTTTTTTTTAAACAACACATTTTTACCTAAAACTGAGGGGAAATTGGCTACCCATGTACCACCACTCTGGCAGATAATGCTGTGAAGCCCTTTTGCTGTGCGGCGCAGTGCCATATCTGTAGTTGATGCAGTGACAGTGGAAGATGTGGACTGATTCAAACCCTGAGCAACATGGATACCAAAATAACTGAATGATTAAAATGATCTGGTGAATATATACAGAGGTTGCCTTTTTATCCATACATTTGATTTTGATAGCAGGAAAAATATCGCAAAATAAAGCAATATTGCAATATAGTGATATCGTATCGTGACACGGATCTATTGTAACCCCCATACCAATACTCACCCCTTGCACCAAAGGCTTAATGAGTTTTGTGGGGTTCACATTTACATTTGGTAAATGCGTGATAGATTGAACTCCTTCCACATTTTTGGAGCTGCCACAGAAAAATCATGATTACCCCCTAAACTTCCTTTTAGTTTTAGGCACCACAAGAACCATTGTAAACCTGAGTGAATGGGAGGGTGGATGACTTAAAAACAAAAAGAACTTTAAAATGAATAGGAACCCAGTGTACAGAGGCTGCAATAGAGGTAATGTTCTCTTTGGAGTCTTGTGATCCTGGAGCTACTAACCACACATTAAGTGCATTGCAGTAACCAAGCCTAGTAGAAATGAAGGCATGGATCACTGGCTTTAAATGTTCTCTGGTTTAATAAAATATGGTGTAGAGGAGGATCAGCTTCTATCATAGAAAGGGAGGTTTTTTAGGTTTTAAAGATTTTGGAAATATTTGGGATCTGATGAAAACTTTTTCAGGTCTGGATAAATATGGAAAAATAAGAGTTGAGAAAGTTTTTCACAATGTAGATTTTTGTTTGGAATGTATATTTATTTCCTTCCTCAAAATAATGAAGTCATTATCAATCAGTAATCCAACTAGTGTTGCCGCTTACCGATCTTTAAAAAGCCTGACATGCTGATTCCGATTTTGACCAAAACTGATGATTTTTTATGATTCTGTCAGTTGTCAAAGAATCAGATACTTTCAATATTTCAATCTCATCTTAAAAACATTCAGCTATTGCTTGCAAATACATTTATAGTTCAGAGCAGTGGTTTTAAGCACAGTGGGTGATTTTCAGACCTCTGCAGGAGTAAATAACATCAGTAGACAAAATCTGTTTCACATTGAATTATTTGCCGATCAGTGATTACAATAAGGGAAATCATGATGAAGCTCTAAATCCTGTTCTCCAGTCCATCCATATAGTATTATTTCAAAATATTGAACTCAGCTAAAACTAAGGCAGTTTTTTTCCCTCATCAAACATCTATCATCACTGCTGCCTCCAAGCTTTCCAGTCAGCTTGATCAGTAAAATCCTGAGTTGTTGACATTTAGAAGAGTGGAAATCTGTTTAATAGGCTAAATATTTCATTTGGCAGCCATTGCTTTGTAACTCAGAGCTATGTGTCACTCTGCTTTATATCTGCTATCTAAGCTGCCATCCACCCGTCTTTCCCTCAGCGGTTTGTTGTTTTTTTTCACGTTCATTGTTGTCTGATAATAAGTTTGACCTTTCCAGTCTCAGAAGTGTGAAGTGAGTGAGACTTTTTCCAACAGGTGAAGGAGCACCCTCTGCAGAACCCAGACTCACCCGCGAAGGGCAGAAGGAGAGCATTTCTCTTGGTGAGGAAGGTGCTATTGAGAAAGAGCCCAGGGCTGTGGTTCTGAGTAAAGTCGATTTGCCTGAGAGCCAGACTGTGTTAAAGTTGTCTTTCAGCGAGGAGCACAGCCTCTCAGAGCTGCAGGCAGCTGATAAGAACAGCTTCTTACAGTCAACTCTTCTAGAGGAGTCAAACACAAAGGAAACCAGTCAGGTTTTCAGAGAAACCGAAGAGGAGCAGATATCAGAGCTTTTTACCTTCGATGGCGATGAAACGGTGGAAGGTTCTACATGCGGTGAGGAGGAAATTGAACCGTCGACAGATGAGGAATTAAGGGTATGGAGATATCCTCAACAAGAGGTGTGTGTGGATGAAGACGCTGTCTTAGAGAAGAAGCAAGTTTTCAATAAAAAGGATGAACCAGAGCTGTCTAGAGAGGGGAAGGAGAACATTGACGGTGCTCCAGATCTAGATGTCTCAAATAAGACTGCTTCCTTTCTACAACAACAGGAAGCGGAGAACAAGAGGTTAGATGAGGAGAAAAGTGAGGGAGAGGATGAGGTAGATGATTCTTTGAAAAAGAGACCAGCTTCAAAAGCTGAGACTTTGGAAGAAAAGCCATCAACTTCAGATTTGGAAATAAATTCTGGAATCGTTGCTCAGCCTTCAGTAAAAAATCAGACTAATGAGAAAGACGGAGCTCAGGGTTCATCTGAGATCCAGATGTCAGTTTCCTATGAGGAGGGGAAAGAGTCAACAAAGGGGAGGAAAGATGTTGTCGATGAGCTAACAGTGCATAAGGCAGAAAGGTCAAAGAAAGTTACCTTTATCCTGGAGCCTGAGCTGATCAATCGATCAGTTTCTTCTGAGAGCGACGTCTCAGAGGAGTCCAGGGCAGAGACCAGTCTGTCAGGTGAGATGTGTCTGAGGAGCACTTTGGCTGACTCTTGGGGATCACAGGGTGAAGCACTCTATAGGTTGGCTGGAAACACTGGGTTCACACTAAGAGGTGCATGTTTAAAATAGAACAAGCTGTGTGCTTCAGGGATAAATTATAAATGATACCTTTCACTGAACGACTTGTTTACATGACATGTTACCCTCTGGATTACAATTTTAAAAAAAACAAAAAACAAACAACAAGGACTTATTAATTTTTTTAAATGGGATTATTTTATAACAGATTGATCTCTGATCCACAAACAAAATACGATCTGATCAATTTTATTATACCATCTAAAATATCTAAGTCTACTTTATTCAAAGCTAAATCTAAACTAATAAATGATTCAAGACTATTTCATAAGTCATACCACTGATAAACAGGTTTTCTAAAGTGGGCGGGGTATTAATGAGTAACAAACTCTTGACAGATTAAATTAATAAAACGGCATCTTTTTGTTTTCAAAATCAGTAATTTTTGCGTGCTTGTTTTTTGATTTAGTTTTTTTTCCCCCACCCGTCTTGGACACATCATATTCTCCATTTTTAGACTTGCACAGATGGGTTTCCACACACAGGTTTGAACATGAACAGGACTCAATTCTGTCGACTGATATGGTTGAACATCTCTCATCAGATGCAGGGTCGGGATCTCATGATGACACCAACACAGCTGAAACCATCGAGAAGATGTTTGAAGAGGTGCTGGAATATGCAGAAAAGGTGGAGGAGAACAGGCTAGTTGAGGAAGACGGAGAGGGTCATGATAGCGGCATCTCTGCTTGTTCTGGAGAAAAAGGGGGCGTGGAGAAGAGCAGACGAGAGGAAGAGCCCAAAGAAGAGGAATCTGATGAAAACGACGGAGATGAGCTTCTTACTTTTCCTAAAGGTGGCATCCTCTCTCCTCTCAGCAAGTCTGTTGAAGCTGTGGTTACCCCACTGGTGAGAACTTTACTTTGTTAAGATTATGTTTCTCTAAGAAAACTTTTAAATCCTGGAAACGAACCGAGGCAAAGACTCTGTGTCATATATTTTTCAAACAGCGACTATCAGCAGCCCAGGAGTCTAATCCTCCTGTGTCTCTGACCCCAGAGGAAACCAGCAACCCCCCTCCTGAAACGGCTCCCCTCTACAGGTTGGAAGAGATTTTTCTTTTTTATTGACTTCAATTTATCTTTAACTACATGTGCACACTGAAAATGTGTGAATAAGAAGGGGAAAGATGGAAAAGAGAAGCTTTAGGGTTTGGTTTCTATTGGTTTCCTTTAGCCCAGGATCATGTAGGGCTTAAACAATTCATCTGATTAATCGGTTATTAAAATAATTGTCAACTAATTCAGTAATTAATTAATCGTTAACTGGAGTGTAGAGACTCTAAAACATGCTTTTAGCTGACAGTGACTCACTAAGAGCATTGAATATATCAAGATTTTAAAAAAAAAATAAACTAATCTAAATTAAAAAAACCATTTGTTGTCCAAACTTTTGGAATTATAATGATTTTTTTAAATGGAATATTGTAAAATAAAAAGTTTTCTCTAAATAATTATTTATTTATTTATTCAAGTGTCTCAATTTTGTCACAAAGAGAAAAAGTAATTTGCAAAACAAACTTTGATTTGCTGGTCAGAAATCATTGGTTATGATACTCAAACCTTTGATTTTGAAGCTCCCTGTTTTCCTTTTCCCAATCAATCAGTTAGCGATGGATCAGCTTGGGTATTTTTATTCGTTGACCTGTTGTGTTTTGACAGCATCGATGCGTACCGCACACAAAGGCAAAACAAGCTGCCCACCATTCAGAGCGTGACGCCTGCCGTCCAAAGACGAACTCCAGAGACGCCAAACCCTGAAGCCCCTGTCGTCACCAAGGAGAGAATAACGGTGAGAAACATTTTTATTAGTTTGGGGGTTTTTTTGTTAAGATTTTTCCCTGCATTCACTGACAAATGGGAAATCTAGGAAATCCAAGTAAATGCTTAAATAATTGGCTAAATATAGATAAAGATCTGTAGAACAGTTTATTAAAAGCAAGTTTTTTTGTTTTATAGATCAGCTTCTAATTTGTCCTTTTAAGTGTCTTAAATAAACTGCATATTGGTTCCATAAACAGAAGAGTTTTCTGGTTTTCCTTGGACATGCTCGATGAACTTTCCAATAATACTTCTTCTCTGGTTCTTTAGGATTTGAATGAAGAAGCTGGAAAACTGCAGACTGTGATCAACCAGACACTACAAGCTTTGAGCTGCTGCACTGACGAGGAGCACGGGCGAGGCTCCCTGGAGGAGGCTGAAGCCGAGAAACTTCTGCTTGTTTCCTGTAGGGAAACCTTTCAGTAAACATTCTCTACTCAGGGTAGCTAGCAGGGCGGTGCTTTTCAGTTGCATTTTTTGGCGCCACGTTTGTTGTTATAACATTAAGAAAATTCACAGGCTTAGAAGAAGCTATGGCTTTGAGACTAGTTGTGTTAAAAGCATGGTAATGGAGAGCATTTCCTCTGTTATTTCTGGTTTTCTTTAGGTGAGAAGCGCTCTGCTCTGTTGGCTGAAGTGGTCAGACTGAGGGAAGAGAGGAACCTGCAGTCTGGAGAGCTTCCAAAGGACACGGATTATGTTTCCCAGCAGCCCTGCAGAGGAACGGTCACTATCACCAACATCCAGCTGCCTCTGAAAGTGGAATATGTCTGTTCATCACACAGCCGTGCAGGTAGGAACACAGACTGGCTGAGTGCTTCATTTTCCTCCCCTCCTTTTACATTTTCCTCTGGACTTATATGTGTGGCTTAAAGAAAAAGACTGGTTTGATCATGATTTCCTTCAGGGCGACCGAGCCACTACTTCTTTATCCTGATTCGCTACGGGCCCTGCAACATCATCGCCACGCCGCTGGCCACCGCTGCTGATGCTCGAAATGGAGACACCATCTCCTTCCCAACTGCAGTCAAACTGTGAGCTAAATTCGTTCAACTATGGGTCAGAAAAATTATGCGGAAATTAAGATTTCACAAATTAAACGAACAAATTTCTTTTTTCTTAATTTTTTCAGACAGGATATTCGCTCGTCTTTTGAGATTGATGTGGAAGTCTACAGCCTGGTGAGAAAACCTGATTAGCTACGAATGTAACCGTAACTTTGATTGATGCTGCATCAAAGTTTGTAATGCGTGTTCGCCATATTGGAAATTTAACCTGGAAGTTGTTCAGGTTCTTCCTTTTCTTGTGTTAGAAGTTTTTGGGTTTTTTTGTATTTATTTTTTTTAACCCTTTCTATTTGTTTTTTTTTTCATTCAGAGTATTAACATCACTTTGCTTTTACTTTAACTTTTTTTTTCAGTGGTTATATGTCCTGAAAATAAAACTGAGACTTTATTCATCGTAAAGTTTAAGTAAAGTACATTTCTGCTCCTTGAAAACGAAGTTATGTTTTTATTTGTCTGTGATAATTTCTTTTCATCATAGTGTTCTACATCAGGAGCCAGCTGCAGCACGGATCGGACCACCACAAAGTCCCGTGTAAGTGGGTGATTATTTTCCTCACAAATTCTGTGCGCAGCATGTCTTCCATGAAAACAGTGCAACATATTCAAGGTCTGCTGTCAAACTCAGGTCACACCCAGGAAGCTTCTGAATACCATCACAGTAAGTATCAATCCACATGACTTTCTAAAGCATTTTAATTATTTCTTTGCTTCATGTATTTTTTTTTCTCTTTCCAACAGAAGTCCAGCAACACATACAACTGTAAGTAGAGTTTTGTCTTTATTACGCTGTATATTCCTGATTCAATAATCATGTTTTTTTGGGCTTCCTTTACCTTCAGGTGCGGCTCCCTCTGCTCTCAACACTCGCCGCTCCAGTAACTTCTCTCTGGTTGGTTCCCACAAAATCACCTTGGCTTCACTGGGATGCAGCAAATTCCCCCTTGATAAGGTGACTTATATTTAATAGTGAGTCTAGTTCTAAACTATCACATAGTTTCCTGAGCCATTCATTGTAAAATAAAACAAAAAGTTCTGATTTTCTTGACATAAAGTTTCCTGCTTTAGCTGCAAACGTGGAACAAAACACCATGAATCCAAACTGCTTTCACTGGGCTCTGCACATGTTTGCACTGTGGGGTTTTTATCTCCCAGTGCTATGGCATCACTGTTTGACACTTTGCCTTTTAAAGTCCTCACCTCGGTGGTCTCACTGTTGAATGTGTCTGTCCCTCTCCCTCCCTCTCTCTGTCCTGCTCCGTTCACTTTTAGATGAAACTTGATGGCAAAATCAGGAAGCTGCTGGGAGATGAATTTCAGGAAAAGGTTTCACTCTTCAATTCTCTGTCACCTCTTCACATGTCTGCATTTTCCTGCTCTCCTTGGTAAAAATGAACCAGATGTTGGTCATTCTTATAATTGACACCGGTCACAGTCTTTTTTTAATACGGTACACATTGGGTTCTTACTTCCTAAAGCTTTACTTACTCCTCTTATTTATAAAAAAGTAATAGATTTTAATATTCTGTTTGTTACACTTTTCAGTTACTGGCATCACATCAAATATTATAAGCTTCAAGAATCTACCAGCTTCGGTTCCTCGAAAAAAAATGTATCTTGTCGGTTCTGCTGGTTTTCTGCAACTTACTTAGAAATTACAACTCAGATGTTTGAATATTTCTAACCAGGTGTCTCCAGCTTAAGCTGAACGCCTAACCCTGACTGAATCAAGTTACTAAAAACAAAGAAAAAACTTCCTTTGCTCAGTTTTGTTCTCCATATTCCATTAGTTGAGTGTGACTTCTTCTCCTTCTGTGACTGTAGGTGCCGTTTCTTTCTCCACTAGAGGGCCACATCTACCTGAAACTGGAAAGCAAGGGCCACTCTGATGTCCGGCACCAAGGCTTCCTGGTCAGCAATCCTGCTTTATATAATTTTATCTTTTCAAAACTACAGAGGTTTTTTTTTTTTCACCAATGTTCAAAGGGTTTTTAAGTAGAAATCTTGTTTTAAACTGGAGTGATGAACTTTTAGTGTCATCTTCTAATCCTCTGAAAGGAAATTCTGGATCAAACTTCAAATTGCACAACATAATGTCATAATTTATGATTGCTATTACTTTCAGTGTCTGGAAATGGTTTGCTGGGATATTGAAAACATTTGTCACATTTTCTCTTGTATTGGATACAGACCTGCTGCAATAAACTCATCTCGGTGCAACTGGGAGCTTTTATTTGCTTCATTAGTTGATGAAAGTCCTGCTTTGATATAAGGAGCAGCCTAATTTGATCCACCTGGAATGCTCTGCAGAAATGATTAAAGTCTGACTCATTTCACATTCAGACCTCAAAGTCTCTAACATGTTGAGATTTTTGATCAAACATTTATTTATTTTTTCTTATTGCCTGTTTTTGACCTTTTTTAAAAGAAAAACTCGGCATCATGTTAGTTTTCTTGAATGCATTCCTACAGAACCTGGGAAAAAATCCCCTAAAACCATTTTAATCTTTGTTTTTTTTTTTTAGTTTGAAAATCTACGGTAAACATTATTTTCCACCTCCTGCCCCTTCAGGGGCGTTTTCCTTTAACAGCTCGATAAACTCTTACTTTAACAGTTGGCCAAAGCCTGTTTTTTTTTTTTTTACTTATTTTATGCACTTCTGCATGGACGTGTTGGAAATATCTAAATCTTATTTATAAAAGCTATTGCGACATTGCCACAAAAAAGGAAAATGTGACAATGTTCGGTTTGACTTAAAAGGGGGTTGTGTAGTATCACATTTAATGTGAACCAAAGCAAGAAGCAGCAGCAGTGAGTGGTGTATAAGCTACAGTTCTGATATCTAAGGAAGCCCATCATCATCTTTTATTCATTGGGCCCTTATGGATCTGGACCTCTTTAAATGATCCAAACTTTGGTTCTGAGGTTGTATAAAAAACAAAAACACACAACCGATTCAATGCTGTCAATTTATTTGATAAATAGAATAGAAAAGCAACTTTTATTTTTCTTTGGATTAATTCAGTGTGTCTTTTACACTGGACTGATAAAAAATCTAAACTTTTTAAAGGTCGTGCATCCAATCTTAACAGCTGGATTGTACACAGTTTGAGATCAGTTGCATGTAGATATTTAAAGGTCCTCGCCTTTTCCATTGTGTCATCTAAACCTTTAATTGTATTTAAGCAGAAATATCAGGAAATTTTTTTAGCAGTCTTTCTTTCATTTATTTTTTCCTTTCTTGTATCGTACATCCTGTATCTTTTTTTTTTCAATAACCCAAAAACCCTTTATTAACCGTTTTAGTGTAAGGTTATTAAAAAAAAAAAAAAAAAAGGTTAAATGCTTGACTAAGCAAAGTGAAACACAAACTGAAGCACATCTTAAAAGACATTAAAATAAAAAGCCAATTGAGTCTATTAAAAATATATAGCAGCTTCATCTTGGATTGTAAAGTTACCAGTAAATGGATCCAAAGATGTCTGAAATATTTCTGTATTGTATCGTCCCAACTAATAAGAGTTCTGGTCATAAAAAAGTAACTCTTTGCCGTTCAGTTGTATTCACACAGAGTGGGTCCACCACAGGACCCAGGGATGGCAGGCATTGAGTCAAACAGGTGGTGAAAAAAAATAAACACCTTTTTATTAACATTGATTGTGTCTCATTTTACTCTCCAGACTATGTTTGAGTTGATCAGTGGATTTGGAGTTTGGAATCGACGATATTTTGTTCTGGAGGAATGCAACATGTACTGGTGGAACAACCCGAATGACAGAGAGACCAAGGTAAGGTGGGCTGGGAGATGTGAGGGTGGACTGACAAGTCGGGCAGACGATCTGATCCTCTGGTTTAACTCTGCAGGAAGCAGAAGGCAGCATCTTTCTGTCCAGGTCTCCCAATCAGTGCGTCAGGCCTGTTAAGAGGGATTCATGTGCTCGACCTTTCACCTTTGAGCTGGTGAACACCTCACAGCAGGACGACCAGAAGCAGGAAGCTCTGTCCAAGTAAGTTTACATCACCAACATGACACCTCAATTTCCTGCTTTCTCTAAATCACACCCGTATACTTTAAACAACATATTGTTTTATCGCAAAATAAACTTTCAATGATCACAAAGAGCCATCAGGGCTGTAGGCAGGGCCCAAAAATTACTGAGGTCAAGACTCAGAACTTTATAAATGCAAACTTTCTTTTGAAGCTCTTGTCTACAGCTTCTTAGAAAAATGTCACAAAAGACATTCCAGTATAATAGAAAATAGTTGCTTCATATTTACATGAGTATTTCAAATAGACACCAAGTCCCTATTACTCTATTAGGTTTTAATATAACATAGTCCTATTATAATCTTAGACAATACTTCAATTGCCATTTATTAAACATCAAACTTTTGAAACAGTTCAGGCACAGCATCGTCCTTTGATAGAACCTGCTCTCCCTGCATCTCTCTCCTCACTGCTCCTCCTGCTGCTCGGCCCAAAGAGGAGCTTGGTTTGACTCTGCCTTTTCTCTTTAGTGAAAAATATCAGACAGAAATGAAAACAATATGCATTTCCAGATCATGTTAAGGAGTTTAATTGTCATTTCACTAAGTGACAGAACTAAATTAGTTTCCCTGATTCCAGAGAAAGCCCAATGTCAAGGGATAAAATACTAAAACTAGCTCTTGATAAGTATAAATCAGGGTTTCAGCGAGTCATTAAAAGTCATTCAATTATTATTTTTTTTAATTAAGTCCTTAATTGGCATTAAAATTCAATAAATGATTATAGTGGCATTTAAACTGCTTGCAGTTGATCGTAAAGCCGTATGTTCGGAAAAGAAGCTCGAGGCAGAGAAAAAGCTAGAGAATGGGAAAATGCTAATTTCAACAAAACTGGCTGGAAAACGAGAAATTCGGGACATGGCTGCAGCCTGTCTACGGTAAAGATAAAGTAGGATTTTGCA